>NW_008615750.1:0-228 GCF_000691845.1 Merops nubicus | reverse complement strand
TGTAGCTGGCATCAAGAAGAAGAAAAAAAAAAAAAAAAAGGAAAAAAAAAAACCACCACAAAACACCCCAAACCTCCCCTCTCTGCAGCTATCAGCCTGGACCTGAAACCTTATCTCTCCCTTCAACCCCCCACCCCCCTCGCTTTTATTTTAAGAAACAACTTTTTTTTGTAAGTGCCCTCAGCAGCCACCACCACCACCAGTGTCGCGGAAAAAAAAATAAATATA
>NW_008615749.1:558-3256 GCF_000691845.1 Merops nubicus | reverse complement strand
CGTTCCGATGCATGGAAAGAACCACGGGGGGAAGCGGCACCGCAGAGAAAGCTGCACTTCCTTAGGCAGATACAGGCTTATTTTCAGAGGGTCTTCAGTCAAGGCCGAGGCCTTCAAAATGACAGCCTTGGCAAGACCGATGCTTTTGGAAGATGATGGGTTTGAGATACTTAGAAAAGGTAATTCCTTCAGGGTTCACCTGCACCTGATCCATCTGCCTAGATCCTACTGCACTCCCCCCTAGGATCCGGCATCCTGGGGGCTGCTTCACTCTGCAGCACTTTGGGAGTGAAATAGGAGACAGTTAGAGGTTTGATCTCTGCTAGATTTGAAAGCTAGAGATCCACATCTTTGTGCTGCACTCCCCACACCCCCCACTTCTTACATTCACACCAAAAACAGACCTCACCTCATGTCTCAGCTTAAGAGTGAAAAGAAATCCCATAATGAAACAAAATACTAGAAATAACTCAGAGTGGTTCATAAAAAACCTGCTCTTTCTTGAAATCTAAACACTTAATCCAAGTAACTGTGACAACTGCATAGACACACTTCCCAACGTGAAGACACGACAAGACTTGAGTGCCAGAGTTTGACACAGGCACTAAATTCTCTTGAAGCTACAGCTCCTACTGATGGCAGTCCTACCCCCACCCCCAATTCTGTAATGAGCCAGCTTCAGGTGCTCTTGGCTGCTGTGGGACACAAGTCTGCCAGCTGCTTCAGTGCCCCTGGAGAGTATGGGACATCAGGACTGTGCTTCAGCTGCCAGGACAGAACAGAGGCAGACGATGGATAATGTGTCTCATCTCTGGCAATTCATCCGAGTGCAGCTCCAGAACTCGATGCTGGACTGACACTAGACAGCAGATGCAGCAGTGACTCAGGACAAGGTGCAGAAGGAGAGAGTTCCCCTGGGTGCCAGTCATTTCTTCCACTCTGCTTCCAGCCAACGGGGATCAAAAAGCAGATCCCACTACAGACGTGTCCTTTCCTTCTTCCACGTGGGACAGGGACAGCTTGATGGATGCAAGCCAGCTGGGCTATCAAGCTGCACCTATTGAAGGCATGATACAGAGGAGCTAGGTAGAAAAATACAATCTAGAAGTCCTAAACACACCTTCACAAACACCACGAAGCCACTTGAGCCCACCTTGGAGGAGGCAGGTTGTGCAGGTGGAGGAGTTTTGGCCCCTGCTACAGAACCTGAGAGAACTAAACCTCTCAGGTATCATTAACCCAGGCTCAAGCTTCCCAAACTGATGAATTTATTAAACAAAAAGCTTAGCCTGACAAATATTAATTTATCCAAAAAATTATACAACTTTATCTGAAAATAAATTATAGGTTATTTACAACACAAATCCAGATCTCCAGTGTTGGTACCTTTTGTTCTGGATGAGAGGAGCAGAAGGGGACCCAGTCTTTTCATCTGGCCTCTACTGTAGGCAGGTTTCCAGTGACATGGGCTACAAAACACCTTAGCAAGTGAACCCCTGCAAACTCCAGAGAACTGTGGAAACAAAGGCCCAGGTTACCAGTGCCAGATGCTGCTGCATCTGGGAGCAACACAAGCACCAGCTTGCTGGCTGTGTTACACCTCTCACAGTGCAGCACTACCTTTGTGAGTTACAGACTTCAGCTACATCATCAAACAACTACAGCTTGCTACTGCTAAACCAGCTCCAGCCAGGACTTGTGCCATTTCAGGTCATCTGCCCTACTGAAATCACCACCTGAAAGGAAGCAGCAGCAGCAGCACAGAACTTTACCTGACAAGGAAGAGCTGAGGAAAACACCCGTGAGTTTTCTCCTTCACAAACTCTTGGATCTCCAAGACATTCTTTAACAACAGTCCCTTGGAAGCTCGGTCAATTTTTGTTAACACCATCTGCAGGGATCCAGAAAGGGTGGGTTAAAGGAGGAAAATATTTTGCTGCTAGCCTGGAGTCTTGGACCATCCTGCAAGGCAGGCCGAAAGCTCTGGGTCATACAGCTCACCAGAACACTTCTACACCCTGCACGGACCTTTCCAAGCTCCTCAAGCTGAGCACTGAAGTGTCCATTTAATAAATCAAGCACAAAGTGCCTCACATCCCACTTAACCCCTCAACACATTAGAATTCATGAAGAATAAAGTGTGGTGGTGTTACTGTCTGTGCAGGACAATTTGCAAATGCCCAGGTAGAGGGTACACAGCTTTAGAGGCTGTCAGTATCTTAAGAACAAAGGACTACCTACCACGTAAGGAATCCCAAACTCTTCCAGCATCTCTACTGCAATATGATCTGCTTTCTGCAGTCCTATCACACCATCAACTAGCAGAAAAGTCCTCTTCAAGCTGCCAGAAATAAAAGCAACAACAATCACCACCATTACTTCACGACCACTCTGCTACTTCCAATTTCCTAAGCAAGAACAAGGAACATGGGACCTGGGGATAGGAAGAGCCAGGAAAAGTCATGGATGGAGCTGACAGCATGGCACAGCACCTCCATCTTTCCTGCTGTTCTGATCTGTCTGAAGCATGAGTGACACCACAGAGGTTCTGTAGCTACCTCTCCTACTTCTTTTCACCCAATGACATGATGCTGCAGAGGGGTGCCTGGCTGTCACTGCTCTGTGGGCATGGGGTGGAGCCCCTTACTTGTGCCGTTCCTGCAGGTAGGCCTCCACCATCTCCACAAAGTCCTGTGGG
>NW_008615749.1:0-537 GCF_000691845.1 Merops nubicus | reverse complement strand
CGTTAGCCGTACCCGGGCATGTCCACCAGAGTGAAGTACTTCCCTACGTTGAAGAAATTCATCTTCTTGGTGTGGCCCTGAGGAGAGCATTTGTTTTTTAAAAAAAAAAGGTAAGATGGAAGACGGGGAGAGGGTTTAAAAAGTTGCTGTAAGTAGTAGACTAGGAGATACCCCCCACAACATCTCTGTACCCTGCCCTGTCCCCCCCCCCCCCCCAGATGGCTGCAAAAATGCTCCTGGTTGCTTTAATCTCTACACTTGTAGCAATCCTATGCAGCTCTAGCCTTAAAACAAACTAAAAATACCTTTACAGGTCTCTGTGCTTGGTTCTTATGGTTGGATATGATGATTTTAAAGATCTCTTCCACCCAAAATGATTCTATGATCCTTCCCACAGGGCTTTACTATCACATCTGGTCAGTTTGGACGGCACAGGCGGCAGTCCTGGCTGAAGAGCTACACTGGGCTCCTTCCACCTCTACCTTTGCCAGGACAGGGCCCCTGCCAGCCGTGAGCTGGTGGCCACCGTGGCCGGGC
>NW_008615748.1:21353-21561 GCF_000691845.1 Merops nubicus | reverse complement strand
CAGGGGGTTCAATGTTCATTTTAATAGAACAACAAATGAAAAACAGGAGCGATAATAATAATGGAATAAATGCCCCCAAAACAAGAGTCCGGCCGCCAGCGCGGGTGCCGGGTGTGTGATTCCATGTGCTGGCGCCGGCGGGATTTTTTTCGCCATGAAGCAATGGCTTTTTTTTCCGGGCGGCGCGGCATCTCTGCGTACTTAGGGG
>NW_008615748.1:0-21310 GCF_000691845.1 Merops nubicus | reverse complement strand
TCTTAATCCATCCCAAAATGAAAACCCGGGGGGCTGCGGAAGGAAAACATAAACGCTTTCGGCCGGCACAGCAAAAGCCATGAATGAGGTCGGTCTGGCCTTGCCCCGCCCCGCTGCGCTCTGCTAGGTTTTTTTTCACTCGCTCCCCTTTTTTTGTTTAAATAACGGGAGTTTGGGTATATATTAAAGTTGGACGAGCGGCTCCGTCAACTACTGACAAGCCTGGTATTTACTCTTTAGATTTTCTCTGGCTGTTGGTTGTGAATCATTGTAAAACAACGACCGAAGAAGAAAAGAAAAAAAAAAAAAAATCTCTCCCCCCAGCCCCCCAAACCAACAAAAGCAATAACAGTAAGAAGAGAACAGGGTGGTGGGGAGAGATGCAGGACGTTTCTGTCCCGGAGCTGCAGCCCTTGCAGGGAGTCGCCGGGGGTCTGGCTGCGTTTGGCCCCCTTTTCCCACATCAGCACAAGGGAGGGTCAGAAGTGGGGGAGGGTTGTTTTGGGGATGACGACCTGTGAGTTTGGATGATGCTTGTTTTCAAGGGGTAGGGAGACATGAACATGCTAGTAAGGAGATAACCCTGATAGATATGTCTGCCCCAGATGTGCCAGCTTTGGGGTAGAGAGAAATACCTCTGAACAGGAATCCCAAGAGGCTATGGGGATTCTTCCAGCACAGGAATATATAGCACAGCTATAGGGATTCCTTCTGTGGCTCTCCCTCCACAGTCCTGCACCTGTCTCATCTCTTGTCCTCCACACTCAGCTGTACATGCTCTGTTACACAGCTGTAAGATAAATATTATTGAGGAAGGATTGTCATGAACTGAAGTTTGGCATGGAAAAGATGAGCCTCTGGCAACAGAGGGGAGGGATCTGACCCAGTGAATTTCCCTTGTGTAGTGGGGAAGAAACAGCGATCTGCAAGAACCTGTAGGATGCTGGCAGACCTAATCCTTTCTATTTGCTGTAAAATGAAAAGGTGTTTTCCTCCCATTCCTCACTTATTCCCATCACCTCTGAATACTCTGTAACTTTTCAATACCATTTTTAGAAATGGGATGAGCAGTGCCGGATACTGAATCATTGCAAATAAGGACAAGCCATAAAATTATGCAATACATTCTCCAGTCTCACATCCTGTGATCCAAATCAAACATTCTTTTCTTAGTAGATGGCTTTTTACACAATTTCTCCCTTCCTCTCCCCCTGCATACTCCTTCTGACTATGACAAAGCATGAGAGACCTAGGCTCTTTCATCAACCTTTGTTCTCTAGACCAGTATTTTCTGTTTAACTTTCTTAGTTACCCGGAATCAGCTTGAGCCACAGCCCCTAGTAACTCTGGAGCCTCCCAGAGCCTCCAAGCCCAACAGGGGAAAGGAGTGAGAGGAGAAAGCAGTGAAAGGAGAAAGGAGTGAAAAATCAGGTTCCTTCTAAGCCTGTAATTGGAAACTCATGATTTTTAACAGAATCTAAAGAGATGATTCAAGGTGGAATGAGATACATTTGCCATAAATATTAAAGTTTGGAAGGAAGAGGCTATAAATTTCAGTTTCAGGATTTCATTCTAGCCTAAGAGGCATGCAAGGATACATGTAGTGAATTTTGAAGGATACATGGAATGAATTTTGCTCTTCCAGTATATTTCAGTAATTTTACTTTCCTTTTCTATAGCATCTTTCCCCAGACCTAACATTTTATAAACACTGCTTCTCGTCTCAGATATGTCAATGAAAATATTGCCATTTAGGTCCAACATTAAAGGAATAAGCTCTGAATGAGCAAATCTTTATATTATGTCTCATAGAGACATTAGGTGTACATAATCCTGTGGCTGGTTTTGTTGATCTAAGTCTGTCAGTCAGCTGAAATTGTAGAGCAGGGTCAGCATACAACATGTGAGATGTAAAAAGGAATCAGATCCTAAAAGTCAGGTCAAAGTCTGAAGACCAAGTCAGCAGTGAAGTTGTGTCCAACTGCTGCCTATCTTGCATAGCTGTGGTGCTTATGTAGGAGGCATTAACCAAATAAGAAAGAGGTGCTTGACTTGAAACATATTGGCCTGAACGTCTGGGCTAAAGGGAAACTGTTGGCCTGTCTAAACCTAAATGTCATGTTCACAGTACTTGATGACTCTTGTTTGAAATAAATCGTTTTGGTAGTGGCAAATACTTTCTCATTATGTATTATAATTCAATTGAGAGTATTTTTCTGAATGTGTAATATGAACCAATTACTGAATCAATGGTGCTAAAGATGTAGCCAGCAGAATGGCATACGACAAAACTATCATGATCTCCCTGTGACCTTTCTGAAGATACAGATACATGTCAGAATGAAGGTTGCCTTCCCTCCCCCAAGTGAGCTGGGAAGGATTCTTTTTAGGACTGTTTACTGACTGACTTTTCATCTCTGGAGTTCATTGTGCTGGGCTACCTTGTCTGGAAACTGTCACCAAGAGACAATGCCATTAGAAGCTTCTTTATCTTTTAAACAGACTCTGCAATTATCCACTGCTTTGATGACCGTGTCCATTACTATAGTGCTGAGTTCCCACTCTGGAATGACTCCTCCTTCAGGAAATGCAGCTGCGGGGGCAGTTTCCCTGGAGCCTTATTTTTGCTTTTCCTATTTTTCAGTGTCCTGGGACAGTCTGAGGAGGACGCCTTCTATTTTCATGCTACGGAAAGCATTCACCAAGCTCTCCCCTTTTCTGTATCTAAGGTTCATCTGCAGGTAAACAGCAACAACAGATGTAGAAGGTGGAGTTTCCCATGTCAGAGACCAAGAAAAACATTGTGAAAAGTGTGTTATAAATCTGAACTTGCATGAGCAAAAGTATCTTTTGTGTAACTCTGACTTTCAGTATGTTTTATTTTTTAGCATCTGCTTTTGCGTAGATGGACTCTCTGTGGATGGGATCCAACCCTCCCTTCCAAGCCAGTAGCAGTCTTTCTTCCATTGATGTCAGTGAGCTTAGATCAGAGCTCAAGTCTTGTGAGTGATCAAAGACAACAGAAAAAAGACTTCCTTTTCCAGGTCAGTCTGCTCCTTGTCCCTTTGCAGAAAATATATTATCAGCGTGCAAACACAAGCCAGAACAAAAAGGATAATAATTTTTGAAGTGGTAAAATAAAGACCTTCATTGTATTTTTTGCTGATTTACAAAGTGCAGGGCTGAGTCTATTGGGAACATTAAACAACTATTAAGTGTTGAGAACTGTCATATTGAAAAGGCAATCTTGTTCTAGCAAAATTAATCCAAGTAGCTAGCTCAAAATATGCCTGCAAGTACCTCCCCACCAGTTGTCAAGGCTGGATCCCTATGCCAACTTGGATCTATTTTTTCTATTTTTTTGTAATCTTTTTTTGTAATCATTTACACTAGAACTTTATTATGTTACTAAGGAAGGCTAATCAAAATGATAAATCATGGAACAGTAAAGGGACAAATGTTATCTCCGTGTATCAGAAAGGGGAATTCAAAGACATGGAGACAAACATCTGTTCTTTAAAAAGAGGTGTGATTTTGACTTTTGGGACCTGAGTCCATTTTTTATTAAATGAAGTGCTGTCAAGAGGTAACTTGACAAGAAATGTACCCATATGCATGAACTGCATGTTTGGGGCTTACATGCATGTTCAGTAAAGGTACAACAAAGTATGCAGGGATAAATACCTATGTACCATATCAGTAGTCAGAATCAAGCCTTAGGCTTCATTCTTCACTGAAACAATAATAAAAAAAAAGGTGTTACTGAATAACTCTAGTGCAAGATTTACAACTTGTACTGACTACAGTGCAACAACAACAAAAAAAAAAGAACCAAAAAACACCCCACTCCACAAAGTAATTTATATACAGAAGCCACTTAAATGAGGTAGAGAGAAGCAAATCCAACATTTCTGCAAGCTGCCTTCTTATGTTTTACAGAAATTGTAAAGAAAAAAAGCTGTTAACAGAAGTGCTGTGAGGTTTGCCTTCATATCTTTATTCATCTGGGATATAGGAAGTGTCTTATTTGTCTGCAGGACAAATCCCTGTGTGTTGGAGAGTGTTCTGCATAGGGGGTAAAGCAGTCCTTGGCTCAAGAATCAGTGATCTTTGTCTCTGATTCCAGATCCCAGTAATGTATTAGATTTTTCAAAGTGGTACCATTAACTACCCAACTTTTAGCTGTGGGTATGACCACAGTATGTTCCTAGCCTAGCCATTCCTGGTAGTTTAGAAGTCTCCATTTGTATGTCAGATGTGTTCTTGGTGGGTTTCAGATAGCATGACCAAAAGCAAATTGACCTTCTAAATCACAATACTGCCCTCCAAATCAGTCTGTCAAGACTGTGGACTGTTGGCTACCACAGTCAGGCCTTGCATTTCTCTGTTACTACTAGCTCTCATTATTCACAGATGGCAATATTCCCAGAAACTGAAAAGTGGTGGTGTTATGTATATCCACATCAATGTTACCCCTCACTAATTGAAATCAATCTTGCATGGTGGAATTCCCTTCTGAACTGATCCCTCTTTTAGCTTTATGAAATTACCTGAGGAGAGGCACTCCTTTGCTGATCAAATGCAAGTGGCATGTCTTTGACATTTCCTGCATGTTAAGTTATACTAGTATTGCTAAGACAAGAAAAAGGGTGGGCTTATTTCTTTTGTAGTGGGCTGGCTGAGTAGAGCACATCCATGGGTGTGAGATCAGGAAACGAAGTGTGATGTTTGCATGTTCCAGGGAAACCCTTATATGCAAGAGAAGTTATGAAATATTGTGCCTAGTTACTCCTAACCTTTTGGGGTTGAACAGACTCAAGCCAGTTACCATTAAGATCTCTTTTCTTTTAGGAAGGTGTAACATCCATTTTTCACTCTAGGGATAAGTTGCCTTGGGAAGTTATTTTCCAGACAGGTACATAACCTGAACCAGATGCCTCTTAGGTGGGTTTTGGTACCTCAGTTGCACTCATCAACATGATGCTGGTGGAGGAGAATGTGAGATGGAAACGTGACAACTGGATGTTCTTCTAAGAGTTGTTCTCCAAAACCTCATTGCAATCTTGTGTTGCCAGCATTTTAGTTCTGAAAGCAGAGCTAGAAAGAAACACCACCCCCATCATTCACAAAGCACCTCTTGATGTATACAAGAAACTCACATTAGCTAAATTTGGATCCCATTCTTCACTTAGAAACAGCTTTATATTATTAACTTAAAAATGTATGTTGATACAGTTTGCACAGTTGCACTCACTGATGTTAAGTGCATAAACCATTTTATGACCATTTCTGACTCTTCAACATAGGTCATTAGCCTACTTGGAATTGATTCATGTTGAACAAGAGCAGGACTTGAAAAGGACTAGATGGAAAAGACATCTAGCTCTATCACAGTGAATGGTAGATGATTGCAATAGTGACCTGTCTTTAATCCATACTGAAATTCTGTGCCTTCAGCTTTCCATTGGATTCCCTTGTATATTTTTCTACCAGAGTGAAAACTCTCCTGTTTTCACAGACAGTGTCCCACATGAAAACATTTACAAAATATAATCAAGTTATTCCTTAGCTTTTACTTTGATACACTAAATGTAAATAGACTTACACTGTGGAGTCACTCCATTTTACAGTCTTTTTCCTTTTTTTTTCATTCATATTGTTGTTCTTCTCTGACCTACCTCCAATTTGCCGACATCTTTCTTGAGTTGCTGACATCAGGGCTGACATTATTCCAATAGCTCTTACCAATGCCAAATGCAGAAGTAATACAAGCTCTTTACTCCCCTTTGATGCTAGCCTCTGCACACAGAGAAAGATTGCGTTGGCCCTTTTGGCAACACGATTTCAGAGAGCTCTGGGGCTCAGCTGGTTGTTTGCCAGGACCCCCAGTTCATTTTTTGGTCTCAGCTTCCCAAAGGAGAATTTTTCTTACCTGAGTAAGGCCTGAGATGTTTGTTCTTAAACAGAACCTTTATTCAGGGTTACTTTTGAAACACTTGCTATTTCTTTTGCACCTGCTCCTCAAGCAGTGCTGAAGAGGCATTGCCCACTTCTGCCCACATCCAAATTTAGGTTTATTGAAAAATATTATGAGCAAAGGCACTGCTTTTTCCCATATTGCCTATAGCATTGTTAATGAGCACAAGGCTGATAAGCTGTTCCTGCAGAAGGCACTCTCTGATAGCCCCACGTTGCATTAAGCTGTTACACCTAGTGTTAGCCAGCTCTGAAACAAGTTAGTTGGCCAGGTGTGTTCTTCATATTCTGATTTCTCTCAGAATCTCTAGTAATATTGTATGGCAAATGCATTCAAAGTCATAGCATACAATATTACCACAATTGCTTTTATACACCAGATCTGTAGTCTTATAAAAATAGAACATTAATTTGATAAGATCTTTCTTCCATTAATCTGTGTTGATTGCCATTAATTAAATTGCAGTGTTTTAATACTTTATTAATTGACTTTCCTATCAGCAGCTCCATCACTCTGCCTGGAATAGATGTCAAACTGACAGGCTTAGAGTTACCTGGTTGCCCTATTTTGTCTGCAGAAGTATGGGCAAAATATTAACTTTCTTCCAGTCCTTTCTCAGAAGGATGTTAGTTTTAGCCAGTGTGCGCATCTTTCTTAATTGTGGCTTTTTGAAGATCTAATGAAATTTTGCTGAGTTGCTGTAAATGATTATTCACATTTTTGTTGGTTTAAATTTTCTCCTTGAGGCTGGCTGATGCATCTCTCAATTTTTTTTTTCAGCTTTGTGGAACAGGATCTTGTAATGCAGTAAGTATAAATGTTACTGGGTAGGACTTTATTCTGCTTACATGTAAAACATAAAATGCATTTTTGAAGCTCATAAAACAAAGTCATTATGCCTTCCACCTAAGCAAACTTTAAATTTTGTGATTAATATTTCCCTGTGAGGATAAGGTCTAATGTAGAAGTTTCCCATGCGAGATACAGCTCTTTTTGAGTCAGGAAGTTGTTTTGTGTATTTTTTCTTGAAAATCCGAGAATGCTTTAGTACTTGCATCATGAGACATCCTTTTGCTTTCCCTTCAGATTTATCTTGCCAAGACTGCAAGTGCCATATATAGTGAAAGGCTTTTAAAAGGCTAATCAGAAAGGTCACCCTACACCCAGAGGTAGAGCTGGTTAGAGGAGTTAAATCTGGGTTGTTTGGAACAAAGCCTTGCTTCATGCTATACTGTCAGTGCTACCACACTGCTGGCACAGAAGACTGAAGTCCATGAGAGTGCTAAAACCAGAGAGTTTTCCTTTAGTGCTAGCCTGGGTTTCTTCAGAACATATTATGCAGGGAGAGTTACTGTCTGTCATGATTCTGGCTCAGCACTGTGCTGCTACTGCCCAGGTGTGTCCTAGCTTTCAAATGATAAGTATCGGATCTGTCATAATCTGAATAATAAAAAAAAAAAAAAAGAATCAGATCATTTCATTTTCCTCATTTTCCTTCTGCATCTGTGCTCTGGTTGCAGGTAGTAGAGGTCTCTTTCAGGTCCCATGGAGCATGAAGAGTAGCAGCTCTGCAGGCACCAGCCTGTGCTTCTTTGTTTGCAAAGTGCTTCCTGTTTGGATTTCCATGAGCATTTTTTTACCCTCCATTTGCTTAAGTGATGACATCAACCAGACAAAAAGGTATACAGTCTTACTCAGAATGATCTCTTCTTATCATAGTAGTTTTGTATGTACACTAAAAACATAACAACGACCACAGACAGTCAGATCAGTGGTCCATCTAGCACAGTCTCTTCTCTCTGCACAGCAAATGTCTGTGGGAGAGGGCAAGAACAGTGCAAGCCTATGATGACAGTCTCTCAGGCCCCTCTCTGTGATTTGCAGCCCATTTGCTTGCTGAACTAGCAGCCGTGCCGTTCTGTTTGATATCCATCAGTGGATTTTTCTTGAGCAAATTCTTCTGATTCGCTTTTGAGCCCTCATGTGCTCTTAGCAACCACAGCATCCTGTGGCCAGGCATTCCATAACTTAATTGTATATATGAAAAAGTAACTCTTTGTTTGAACTTGTGTCATTCAAGCCTCCTAATTTCATTTGATAACCCCTTGTTACTGCGTTAGCGGAGACAGCAAATAGTAATTCGGTACTTACTTTCTTCCTGCCATTCATGATTTTATAGACCCTGTATTATATCACATCTTTTTCCCCAGCTGAAGAATCTCAGTCTATGTAATAATTTCTTTTATAAAAGATCTCATTTCACTGTTCCTTTTCTACTTCTTCTGTACCCTTTGGGATGGGAAACCAGAATCCCACTCAATATTCAGGATACAGCAGCGGTATGGATTTATAGCGACACACTGTTGGCTTCTGGTTTGTTCTGTGTTTCTTTCTAATAGTTGTTGGTACTGACTTGCTTTTCTGACCACTACTAATTGCTGTGCTGAATGTGACAGTCTGTGACTGTGGCTGTATTCATGACTCCAAGATTTCTGTGTCCCCTCAGTGATTAAGACCAGATCAGAGCCCATTGCTGGGTTGTGTGGTTTAGGTTATTTTTGCCCCTTGTGAACAGTTTTGCATTTATCAACACTGGATTTCCTCTGCCATTTTATCACCAAGTCATTCTGTAGCATAAGGTACCTGTGCAGCTCCTCAGAGTCAGCCTTCATTTTTATGACCCCACATGAGCAAACATTGCAGACATGTTACTTGCTCTCATTTCCTGATCGTTTTGAATATAGCCTACAGGGCTATATATGTACTAGTTGTTCAGTATTGGGAGCAGCTGGCACCAAAGGGTAATGCCAGAGCCAACCTCCGAGGCAACAAAGGGATGCAGACCGTGAAAAGGGGCCAGGCTGGAAAGAGAGAGATCAGCCTTCCTACAAGCTTTTCGGAGATTGAGAGATAGCCTTGGCTTCTTTTCTTTTTGAAAATTAATTATGTAGCTAAAGCACCTAAGTTGAAATCAGTCACCTTGAGGTCCATAAGTAGCTACCAATGGCCCTCCTTAAGGATAAGTTAAATCCTAGGTGAGATAAAAGGAAGTTTTCTGTCCCTTTTCATTAACCATAGGAGAAAATCCTCCATTCTCAAGCGCCAAATATAAGTACTTCCAATGGGATGGGATAAATCCAGACTCTGGTTTGCAGACTTTTTTTGTTGAATTGTAGACTGTGCAATTTTACAAGCAGAAGGAAAGCAGAGTTATATGGTATCACCCAGGCTGGAACACTGGCTATTTGAAGCATGTTATAGCTGATCTATAATTCACATGCTTATTTTGACAGGCTGGCTCTTGTTAGTTTTCAATGGGTGTGGGAGGAAATAGCAGTGCATAAAACTTGCACATTACTAATACCATTGCCATATAAAACAAATATTTGACTAGGAAGTTTCAGAAATGATTCAGTGCTCTAGCTACAGAATATCCTACAGGAATTTTTTATAGTAACAGAATTAATGAAAAGCAAATCCTAGTTCTCCACCATGGGCATAGGGTGGTCCCAGTGCAGCAGAGCCAATATGATTTCTGTCTCAGGGACAGAAAAAGCAGCCTCTACAGATCGCTGGCCCCCTGGGTGACTGCAGCTTGCTTTGAAAGGACTCCTTGAGCTGAGAGGTTGCTAGATGCTTTTTAAGTGATTGCACCAGATCGTGTGTGGGTGCAGCAGACAGGGGCTAAAAGCCCTGAGCTGCAGTACAGAAGCAATTGAAAAGCCACTCTCCTGCTGCCACTCCACCAACTGCAAAGGAAAACTCTCTTCCCACCCCTACAGACTATTCTAACCACATCCTTTGAAGGTACTGAAGTTATTTCACTCACTTAGCCCACAGTTTTCTCAGCATTAAGTCATGACTTGAAAGCTTCAGGGTGAGGAGATAATTGTTACGTCAGTAACAACATTTCATTCAGACACTGTCGTAAGCGGAGGCTATCTAGGTGCTGAAAATGTGATATGGCCACCAAACAAAGAATCCAAAATATCACATTAAAAATAACCACCTTCAGGAAGTTTAGTCTCAGATCTCTTTCTCATCTGAAGCATGGCTGTTCCACGGTACTTGGGATCAGCCTGCAAACAGTTTGGAGCAGATACTGTGACTTCTTGTGTCTTGTGCCTATTTTACCACAAAACGTCTGAGTTCTCTTTTTGTGTCTCAGATCTCTATTGAAAAATGATGAAAAAGCACTTCATTAACTCCTGGAGAACTGTGGTGGCTTCAGGTGCAACAGTTAAAGAGGACACATGAGTTTGTGAAGCTGAGACAAATTTGATACATCCCTGATACCTCTTTGGCAACCCCTACAATGCACACTGAGATGGCAGTGTGAACTTCAACAACCTGTCTGAAGAAAGTTTCTATTTTTTTTTCAATTTTCAGTAACTTCTAAAATGTAAAATAGGTTTTTGACACCAGAAAATCCACTTCAGACTGGTGTATCCCCTTTATCTTTTTGAAATAGAAAAAGGCTATGTCTCCTATCTGTGCTTTGTTCTTAGAATCATTTTTAGATTGAAATGTAGTACACTACTATTTTTTACTTGCATCTGTTTTAATGATCACCTATATATGATACTGCAACAGGTGGGGTTATTTATACACATGGAAAAAGATGTTAGATCTGTAAGTTGTTCAAGATCTTAAAATAACTTGTGTACTACAGGAATCCTTGCTGTTAACCTTAGAAAAGGGTGGAGGTTTGGGGAGAAAATTAGTATAAAGTAATTTTATATCTGTTTCACAAGGCATGAATGAATAATTGTTGTCATCTAATCTTTTGATATAGGTCCTCTGTCTGCTACTTAAAGGCATTTCAGATTACTTATTTTCCTGGCTTCCTCAGCTAAGATGAACAAAGGAGTATTGGACAGAGAAATTTTATGTTTTCGAAGTGCGCTGGACTTAAGAAGTGTGTATTTTTTCCAGGTTTTAGGTATGTGGAAATTAATGGAAACAATATTAAGACTAAAGTAAAGAGCTGTCCCTTAAACTACAAAGCCTGTAACATCCTGCAGCCATGATGCAGTTCACAAGACTGACTGAATAGCCAAGTGTAATTCTGATCCCTCTGCTTTGCCAAGCTGTGACACTGGCAGAGTTCCAGAATAAACCAAATTCAGAACTGTGGAGCCTCCAAATATGATCTGTCAGTCACAGAGATTTCATCTCCAGGAAAGGAAAGATTCATCTGGACGATTATAATCACTACTGTACAAGACAGTGAAAGAAGTGATCTTTCCTATAGCGGGATGCCAGCCACTCTGGGACTAGTCATCACCTTGAACTATGCTGGGAAGCAGTGGCTTAGCTCAAGTATCACTATGTCTCATCCTGCTGTTATGATGCAAACCACTGTTTTTTCAATAGGTGCTGCAGCGGCAACTCCCAGCCTAAGCTGAAACAATCAAACTGCTTCAGACCTTCCAGAACTGTCCCTGTTCTGGGCTCTCACTTCCCTAATAACAAAGAGAGAAATAAACAGGGAAGCTGATGCTTGCACCAGATTTTCGGGCTCTTGCTGCAGGACAGATCCTGGGGAATGCTCTGCCCTCCCCACCTCATCGTAAGGTGACATCTACGCACTGCCGTAGCTCAGCCCAGGCAACGTGTCACAGAAGTTGAGGTTTCAGCTTGCAAAGCCATGGTTGGGGAAGGTTTCTAAAGGAGAGGTGCAGTAGCAGCGTGTGGAGAGAGGAGAGTTTGGACAAAGGCTGATCATAAACTGCTGAGGGATGTTCCTTAACGCAAGGTGTGGGACCCAGCACCAGGATGGCTGTATGAAATCAAATAACCCTGATAAACAGACTGGCTGTAATAAACAAATAGACCTGAATGTATTAGCTACAAAACATCTAAAAGACTGTGCAATTTAGGTAGAAGGATCTTCATAACTTTTTTCTGACTTGCCTAATCAATAGCCCAAGTTCTCTTTCCTTTCTAATCCTAGAAAATCATATAAAGGAATCTACTGTGTCTGTGACAAACCTGGATCTCTTGGGTGGTCCTGATAATGGGATACTTGGTTAGGCATGAGCTTTATTTTTGGTGAATTTTATGGCTCCTGCCAACACATTAAGAAGATTACCATTTCTGGTAAGGGCTCAAAACATTAAGGGAAAACTAAAAAGAGAGCAAGTTCTTTCAAGAGAATAAAGCTGATGCTGTGGGCAATTGGAATGAGCTACATCAGCCTTCAGAGATTAAACAAAAAACTGCAAAGAAGATTTACCAGTCAAAACTCTGTGTCATTATATATCATTTTTTTTTTGCCATCAAAATAAAATGAATTTGAAGAATTAGACCGTATGTGTGTTTGCTTAGGAGTAGGAGCAGACAACTATTCCTCCACCTACTGCTCAGCTGGTGCTTTATATAATGAATAACTACTCATTTTTAACATTTTTGGTGTCTTATCTAAATGAAGAAAAAAAAAAGAAAGAACAATATTAATTCAGAGAAAGAGCTGCCCATCTAGATACCTGTAATTATCTATTATAACGTAATATTATGGGCAAAACTGTAGTAGTCTGGCATTCAGTAGTTTCTTATTACTATCATGAACAAAGTCAGTTGACTGTTGTTAAGGTTGAGTAACTGTTATACAAGAGGAATTTTTTTTTTTTTTTTTTTTTTTGTTTATAACCTTATCAGACCTTAACCAACTGAACTGAAAATACCCCTGCTAGGCATCTGTCTCAACCTCCCTTTATGTGTTTCCTTTGGAAAATTTCAGGTAAAATGGTATTTTGGGGGGGAAAAAAAAAGTACATTGAAGTCTGTGTTTAACCTCATGTGTCATTGGTAGGCTCTTTCAACCCTTTTGCTTAAACAGCAAAAGGCAGAGGAAAAGAGAGTTGTTGTTTTTTTTTTTCTCGTCTTACTGCCAGATAAATGTTTTTGGTGGCCCCATGGAACAAACCAACTTAGCCAAATCACTAGCCTCCTATCAGCAAAATATACTTAGTAGAGACAAGACCAAAGTTTAGTGAAGACGCTCTGCAGTGAACATGTTCCACCAAATGCTGCTGAGTCTAAGCAGGATTTTCTGTATGTTACAGGGGATGCTATAGACATGCCAGACAGGAACCAGTCCAGCTTCTCCCTTCTGGACTCTCCAGTCATTCTACAGTCTTACATGGGCATCAAATGACAGAATAGGTGCATGTATCTCTTCCTCTAATGAAGTGCCCAAGTTACTGAGCACTGTCTCTTGCACTTGGGCTTTCCTGGTGGCTTGGCTTCACGAGAAGGCCAAGGATGACCCTGTGCTGTGTATGACCTGGGCATGGCACTGTCCGGACCTGTGGAACCTTTGAGTCAGTGTGTGAATACAGATGTCCCCCCCTGTTCTGAAGTATGCATCAAGAGCAGTAGATTGCCATAGAAAACATAATGAATGGCACCATTTCTATGGCTAAGAACTTGTCTGAAGTAAAGCCTGAAAGGTGTAAGGCTTGCTGAGTTACACACACATGCCTGATAAAGCTCCAGTGACTATGTGCCACAGGGTGAGGATGGGTGAGATGGGTGAGGGTTCCTGTTGACTTATTCCGGACAGCCTCCTTCAGCATGTTGGGTTTTTTGGGTCAGCTGTAGGAGATAGAAAACTCTTCCTGTTATCTCTGTCTACCTGAATCATTTAATTGGAGAAAAGGATCAAATTTAGACATTATCGGGTGTCTCTGCATCAGCTGCCAGATAGTGGCATCACAGAATCTCCCAAGAGCCTTTTCCAGACAAGCTCTATCATTGCTATCTATGGAGAGAGAACCAGAAAGAGGCCAGAATGAGTTTAGTTTGTATTTTATATAAAGTACAGATTTAAGGTGATTTGTTAATAATACTGGAGTCCTGACTTTGAACAAAAGGGCTAAAAAAAAAATCAATCTGTACAGCTAGTTCTCTGTATAAAATCAAATTGCTGAGGAAGGAAAAAGCTAAAAACT
Organism: Merops nubicus; assembly: GCF_000691845.1. NCBI lineage: Eukaryota > Metazoa > Chordata > Aves > Coraciiformes > Meropidae > Merops > Merops nubicus. The sequence goes on along the minus strand of NW_008615748.1, from coordinate 7,378 downwards.
AGTAGGATTAATATTAAAGATACTAACATTTATATATGGTAGAACACTATTCTTAAAAGGTTTATCTCATAGGAATTTCAGTGAATAGCACAGTTGTCAGCTGAGATGACTAGCCTGGCTCACTCTTAATACTTCTTGCTCAACTTCTTGCTCTTAATGTAGAGGTCACTGTCTCAGTGACAAAGAAACCACACCAGGTAATAAATGTCAAAATACTGATTATATTTACCATCAGGTAGAATGAAATATTACATTTAGCAGTCACATACAAAATATCCTCTTCAAATTATAATCACACCTCTCTCTCTAATTAAAGGGTCAGATATTAGAATACATGGTGGTAAAAATTTGGATAAAAAGATCAAATCTAGGGCAGATTGATCAATAGTAGCAAGAAACTTGTGAAAATTGCAGTGCTTTAACAACTCACAGGATACTTGGGGGATAAGGTAAATATTTTGAGAGGTTGGGTTTTTTTTAGGAGGGAATAAAAGAGATTTCGAAAGTTAAATATCTCAGCTTTCTTATTACATCGTGTTTACATAATCATATCCAGATGCTTTAGGCAATAGTCGCTTCCTGTGCTTACAGTTTGCTGTTGTCTCATCATTCCTTTATTAATCTTTGTGAGGATTAGCAAAACAAACAAGATAACTGTGAAGCCGAAAACAATTCCATGCTACTTCCTATGAGAAATTGTTTTCCAAGGAGCAGTGTTATGTTTTTACACATCCTCACAAAATTAGCTGGGAACTTTTTGCTATAGGTATACTTTCAGTATCCGAGGTAGCAGAGCCCTGAACTCCTGTCTCCTTAGTGTCACATGTAGGTAGGATTCTGCATGCCCACGACTCATTGCAGGAACAAGGCGTTGCTTTTAAGCCTTCCATCCAGGCTTTGTATTTAAGACCATGCACACCTATAGTAGCCCATAAACCACAGCACCTTTCACATTATTATCTACCTAAAAATAGACTATGCACTTACTATAACATGACATTTACCAAGCAACGATTTCCTCTGCATGTCAGCAGAATAAAATATACATAAATAAAGTATTGTCTGAACACTGAAAATAGCACTCTATAATCATCCCAGCACACAGTATGGAGTTATTGTGCAATGACAGCACACCTTGTTGAGTGATAGTGCAGAGCTGTTGCCCTTTGCCTAGCAACATACCAAAGCATGGGATCAGAGTCTACACCCTGCCTTATTGCTCAATTAGGGTCTGGCAAAAGTCCCTTGATGTTACCCTGGCCCATATCCACATATTTTACTCACATATGTAACTTCACAGCAATGTTGTTAAGGGTAGATCTGGTTACATGTCTGCAAGGTCTGGGGCTGTTTGTATCTAGGATTCTCTTACAGGAGAAGGAGAGAGGTTTTCCTGGCTAACGTGGTACAGGTAGCATTGACAGAAAGTCATGCTCCTTGAAAGTCATAACCGTTGAAGAAGCCAAATAAATTTAGTTGAGTATTGCCACAGAAGAGTTGCAAAGTAAGTAAGAAGGTAAAGTAACCCCTTGCAATCTCCTTGACAAAATATCCTACATATCACATACATAAAACTATATTTAAAGTGGAAAATATATATTCATGGGCATAATAGTTAAGTCTTTAGAAAATCCTGTGGGTTTTTTTACTTTGCTGTAGGTATATTTTAAGTGTATGTAGATGAAAGGCAGTTGTTTTAAGACATTGTCATTCCAAGACTATCATTATTCAAGATTGGGTTGGTCACTCAGAGTCCCAGGGAAGAAGAGATCAATGCCTTTCTTCTTGTCCTCAGAGCCACCATCTTGTTTCATTTCAGTCAGAGGAGACACCACCTTGAATTCAACCTCTCTGTTAGACACGGTGCGACTGGGTGCTTCCTCTGCTTAAAAAAACAATTCAACTGCAAAGTGTGTCTCAGTTTCATAAAATCGTGTCTTCACAGGGTGAGGAATGTAAAATATATAAAAACAGTATGAGACCTAAGAAAAAGTTTCCACTTCTTCTGGATTTATCCTTTTTTTTTTTTTTTTTTTTTTTTTTTTAACATTTAGTACTCTACTATTGTCTTGAGATAATCGTGATACTTTCCTGGTAAAATTTGGCCAGTACTTAAGGTGAGACTTCCTGCATCTTAAGAGTCAGAAGTACCTCACCACGTAATTGGAGTTTTGAAGTGAACTGGACAAGGTTTGGAAATCACAACTTTGGTTCCCACTTCCCTTCAAAGTGAAATACTATCTTTCTTGGTAGGAGCAGAAGCCCATCATGAAAATGTCTCCATAGATATCCGCTTCGATTTTAGGAGAGCTATTTGTAAAGGATCTTCTAAGTACCTTTTTTATAGTTTCCACTGAATGGTGTCACAAGCCATGCTGATTACAGAACCATTGACTGAAATTTCAGCTCAGCCATACCTGTCACCTGGATGTAGCTCAAAGCTTGAGTGGGTCCTATGTCCCCTTAGCGTTGGGTGACAGCCTACCTGAGCACTGAAAAAAATGGGGTTTTGCTAGAGCATGCAGTTGTAGGAGAGCCCCAGCTCCCTGAAACTATGCCCATCACACTCATGGGACAGAAATGTATCATAGAAAAAGTTGTATACTATCAAAATGGACCTAAAATTATCATCTTTACATAATTATAAAATATTTTCTGACAACAAACAGGAAACGGGTAAAATTTCAATTTTTTTTTCTACTCAAATTGCAGGACCAGCTCAGCCCTTGCTACAGCTCAGAGAAACCACATCAATGAGACACTGTAGCTGATAAATAGGTTGTCCAGCACCGACTAAGGCACAGTGAAATTTTTGTAGTGGGTGGGTCTCTTCTGTTTTATTGCGTGGATGCTCTGATGTGTAATCAGGAGCAAGCTCACATTGCATCCTTACTCCCATTGGGGACAGCTGACATCATATCTGTGTCCTGCACAGCTCCATATTTTCAAAACACCTTCAGCAATATGATGACTTTGAAATTTCTATTCTCTGAAATTTTCCAAGAGGTCCAAAACCTATTTGTGAAGCCAGGCAGGTATAAAATAACAGTAAGACTTATGGACATGTGCATGCATCATGGTTGCATTGACCTCTTAGATTAAAAAGTAAAAAGATTTATGAAATAATAAATAATGATTTTCCAGCATCTTCATAGCATTAATGACAAGCAGAATTATGCCTTCTTGTGAAAATGTAATACTTGGCAATACCTAAAAGAAACTTAGATTTTTTTAAACTGAAAAAGATGCTGTGTGAGAGCCTATTCCTACAATCCTGTATAAACAGACTGTACTCAACACCAGTACAATTACAGCATATTACCTCCCATGTGTTTGAATGTAGGTTTCCGTTGCAAACAAACACAGGGTGTTGCCTTAACAAAAGTAAACACTAAACACACTGGAGGTTTTGAGTGCTTCTGTGTTTATATTCTACAAGACCATCACTCTCATGTATGCGTCTTTACTTCAGCTTCTGGAAGACAGAATTTGTTTACTCTTGTGGATCTGGCCCTTTTTCTGCTCATCTTATCAAAAGTATTACAAGAACTTGATGATGTACAGAGAAGGAAACTCTAACTGCATCCAAAATGTTCGGACCATAAAAAAACCCTGCTCTCTTGCAATTGAATTTTTTGATGCTTGACTCCAGAAAAAAAAATTACTAGCTTACATACACCCTCATTAAAGCTGTAGACAACAGTCAAAAGCATTTCTTATTCTCATTAGCATACAACACTGAGTGATGAGGTCAGACTTTTCAAAGCAAAGTTTCCAAATACAGATCAGCCAAGTTATCAATGACACCTCAATGAAAAACCTGAAGCTCAGAAGCTCGGAGCACCTCTGACTTCCATCAAAACCTTGAAACTGCCAGATATCCAGATTGTAAGATTTCTAGCAAATCTGAGCAACAATTCCAGAGTCAGCATCGATTGCTGGCACCACCGTTACCATTGCTGCCACCAATGCACTGCTAGTCATGACTCTTATGCAGGAGTAGACATAATATCCCTGTTTGGAAACCTTCAGAAAAAGAAGAGAGAACAGAAAGCCCAGCATCTTAGGAGAGGTGACACGCCTTGCAAGTAGCTGTATCATTTTGCTGTGTGCTAGGGAATACATGGCTGGGCCATACCCCTAGAAACCAGGCACACACCTTCTAAAAGTACATTTGCTTAAGTAGCAGAGTTCATCTGGCCTCACACTGAGTGCATGAGTGCCAGTTCAGGGTGAATAAAAGTGCACCATCATAATTATCTAGAAAGAAACTATGGCATGATCCCTGGCTTTACCAACCCATATATGATAGTACCAAAAGAGAATGTATTTCCCATAGGTAAAGTTCTTATCCACATTACAGGCATAACAAGTCATGTGAGGGCTGTCATTTCATAGAATCATAGAATCATGGAATGGCTTAGGTTGGAAGGGACCCTAGAGATCATCTAATCCAATCGCCCTGCTGTGGGCAGGGATACCTCTCAACTAGACTATGTTGCTCAAGGCCTCATCCCACCTGACCTTGAAGACCTCCAGGGAGAAAGCATCTACAACCTCTCTGGGCAATCTATTCCAGAGTTTTGCCACCCTCGTACTGAAGAACTTCTTCCTAAGATCTAGATTTGCCCCTACAAGGAGATGTTTGCTCTGTGTGTTGGAACAAAGGCTAGAACCACTTACTGCATCTTATTAATACAAGGAGTTTCACTCTAGCAAGGAATGTTCTATGTTCATACAGTTAGTTCTTGGGATAACCCCAATCGTTTAGACATGGCACAGATTTAGATGGAAGTTAGCTGTGTGCAGTTAAACCCTTCACTGGCATTCCGTCTTTGGGCATCAAGTGTTTTAATGGTTGCACAGTCCCCATCTTCCCTTTTTAAGCCTATGTCTGTACTTTCTAAAAAATATTGAATATTTACAAAACCAATAATTTGTTAACAAATTAACTAGGCACATGTGTGAGAGCTGGGCCCAAATTCTCTAGCCAGTTGAACATAAAGGTTACTGCTATTGTAAGTCATCCCCATGAATTCAGTGCTACTATTCACTTTTGTACAAATCCCCCCATGCGTATGCATTTCCTGTATCATGGCTTTAAATAGCATTTTTGTCACATATTAAAGAGAGCAAACTCTTTCAACCTACATACTTACCTCAATCTTAAAAGCGTATAGTGCTGTAAAGGAAAAATTTACTCAATACCAGACATTCAAGTCTTCCAGGATTGCTACATGCTGCTAAAGTGCAGAAATGGATAAAGGGGTATGTTGGTGTTTTTCTGTTTCATTGTAAGCACAAACTCTTTTTGAAAGCCTGTTGCTGTTGTTTATGCCCTGAAGAGACCAATATTTTTAGCTTTACCACTTACAGTACTGGGATGTATTGCAAACTTTTTGATTAAGCATCGTAGGCTACAAGAAAAGCTTAGAGCTATAATGCCTATAGCACATTTTTAGGCAGTTACCATGCCAACCCAAAAAAATATGAGCAGAATGAAATACAAGAATTTTTTTTTGAAAAATAAAATAGTGCAAAGTTAATGCAGGGTCCAAAGTTTTGGAACACTGTATTCTGTTGTTGGAAGGGTTATCAAGATCCATATATAAACCTACTGGTTATTTCAGTAGTTCATCAACTGTCACTAACTTAGTCTGCAGACCTGCAGAGTTTTCACTTACAGACTAAAATGTCTGGTTTAGACTTTGCAGAGTTTGGAATTTCTGTAGAACAGTGAGCAAACCTTCAAGCAAAGAATTGCTTGGGACTTCATGCTTGAAAAGTGTATGTTAAGTGCATGTTGAGTAGTAAAAGAGAAACATGGGATTCTACAGAAATTGCTAGATAATATCTCCATGATGGTAGATAAAATTTCAGTATACACAGAGAAACACAAATGCAAACAAATAGCAAGTATTCTAAAAGTAATCCTTACAATATTTGAAAATTAGAGGTGAGGTTAACACAAAAGAAAGTTAACCAAATCAGGACTGGCCATGTGCCTACATACTGGGCTTCGCATTGTGTTAGTGTAAAGAAAAAGCAATACACTTAGGATGGGAATGGAGCAGACTTTGTAGTCTCAAAGTAAATGCAACTCACTTTTAAAAACCGATAGATCTCTTCTTCCTCGTGGCAAATTCCATGATATTAAGATGTCATAGTTGTGTATTTCTGTATATTTGCATATCTGGGAGTGGTGGGTTGACCCTGGCTGGATGCCAGGTGCCTATCAAAGCTGATTTATCCTTCATCTCCTCATCTGGACAGTGGAGAGAAAATATATTGAAAGGCTCATGGGTTGAGATAAGGGCAGGGACAGATCAGTCACCGATTACTGTCACAGGCAAACCAGACGCGATTTTGGGAAATTAGTTTAATTTGTTAACAATCAAAAGGCAGAGTAGAGTAATAAGAAATAAAGCTAAATCTCGAAACAGCTTCCCTTCACTCCTCCCTTCTTCCTGGGCTGATCTTCACTCCCAATTTCTCTGCCTCCGTCCCCTTGAATGGCATAGGGGGATGGGGATTGGGAATTGCTGTCAGTTCATCACAGGTTGTCTCTGCCACTGTCTTCTTCACACTCTTCCCCTGCTCCAGTGTAGGCCCCTTTCATGGGGATGAGTCCTTCAGGAACAGACTGCTCCTGCATGGGTCCCCCATGGTGACACAAGTCCTGCCAGCAAATCTGCTCCAGTGTGGACCCCTCTACACAGGGCCACAGGTCCTGCCAGGAGCCTGCTCCAGCATAGGCTTCCCATGAGGTCATAACATTCTTTGGGCACCCACCTGCTCTGAAATGGAGTCCAACATGGGCAGCAGGTAGACAACTGCTCCACCATTAGCCTCCATGGGCTGCAGGGGGACAAACTGCTCCACCATCATCTTCACCATGGGTTGCAAGGGAATCTCTGCTCCAGCACCTGCAGCACCTCCTTCTTCACCTACCTTGGTGTCTGCATAATTTTTTCTCTCACATGTTCGCCCTCCTCTCTTCTGGCTGCTGTTTTCACCGTTGTTTTTTCCCCCCTTCTTAAATACGTTATCACTGAGGCATTACTAGCATTGTTGGTGGGATTTGCCTTGGCCAGCTTTGGGTCTGCCTTGGAGCTGGATGGCATGGGGCACATGAGACAAATGGGGGAAGCTTCTAGCAACTTCTCACAGAGGCCACCCCTGTAGCCCTCCTGATAACAAAACCTTGCCACACCAACCAAGTATACATTGGGCTACCTTATTTTCCAAAGGTTATTTTTTTCAGAAATTTTCAATAAGAGGATGACAAAAAAAGCCTTTTCAACAAATAATATTCAGTAGTATCAGCTCTGCAATCTCATTTTCCTAAAAGACTGCATTTTGAACAGCTAATCTGAAA
>NW_008615747.1:5954-37594 GCF_000691845.1 Merops nubicus | reverse complement strand
CCAACCTAAAGGATTCTATGATTCAACTTATGGCATCATGGCCTTCACCAGAATACAGGTACAGTACATCTAGTCTTAGTCCTGTCATTCCCCTTTTAAAATACTATTGTCTCTGGTGTTCCTTAAGGCACTCGCCATTTTTGAGAAGAATGCCCCCTATGAAAGTGAGGGAACAATAAAAATTCTTGCTGAAACTTATTCAAGCCAGTTCTTGGATGCACATCCATGAGTAAACAGTTGCTCCATACCAGCTGTTGCTCTTCCGTTGCCCCACAAGAAGGGCAGAGGAGGACTGAATGGGCACAGCTTTATCTGTCTCCTAGCTACACCTCAGGTCAGTTAACAAGCCAAGGGCTGCAACTTCCTTAAGAGCACTTACACCAACAGAAGTCAAACTGGATAGACATCCAGTCAGTTTGGGAACAGTGATTATTTTGACATTAAGAACCTGAACACTTCTACCATGACTTAAGGTGCGGGAGATGGAGCTGACCATTTTGTTAGTTCTCTGCATCTCCCACATGTACCTTGTTATTCACTCCCATCTCAATACACTGATGAATACAAATAAAATAAGCATTTTGCTGAATAAACAGGAATGTTAAAGTATGTCTTAATATTTGCTTGACTACATACATTGCAGAAGAACTATACCTAGATGATTTGGATTCCTTATACTGGGTATTATTTGGTTTCTTTATACCGGGATCTTAGTTTACACCAAATATTCCAGAAATACTGACTAGATACACCAAGTAATGAATTTGGTGACAACCGAAATCTGAATGTGAATTTACTTAAAGTGGAAAAGTTCTGTCTTTCTGAATGAAAAGACATCTATTCCTTAGACATACCTGTAAGATCCCCAAAGCAGAAGCAGCTCTAATTGATTATTCTAAGATACTTTCCTAGCAGCTTTGTTAGGCACTGAAGATTTGAACACTGTATGGGTAAATCAAACTAGTAGAGAAAAGGATAAACTAAAAACGTCAGAAGTCATTTACCTAAGTGATATGCTCCACCAACCCATCCAGCTGGACAGCTACAAAACCCAGGAGCCACACAAGCTCCATTATTCTGACAACCTTGAGGACAAATTGCTAGAAGAAAACAGTGGGTAAGTCAGCAGGATTTATAAAACTGATATAAAAGAATCCTGTCAGAATGAAAGATTCAGAATGATACAAATCAAAATGGCAAAATACATCTTCTTCCAGGCCAGATACTCAACTGGTGTAATGCTAAAGGCACATCCAAGACCATGGAAATAGAAAAAAAAATACTTAGGTACTGTGTTAAGAATTTTAGATTAAATGTTAACAGAGGTGCACTTCAAAGCAAAATAATTTGATGCTATTTTATCTGAGCATGTACCAATAATGTAAGTCCTTAATTGCTTTATAATGCAATAATACTTAATACTTTTAAAATGGTTTTTTTACTGCAGTTTTATTTTAATCAAAACAAAAAATATTTTTGTGAATGTAAATACCCACCTTCTTGGCATCTTGATCCTGTCCAGCCAAAAGTACAAAGGCACTTCACAACTCCATTGACAGAGACGCATTCCCCACCATTCAGCCTCCTTCACAGCTTACTGTGAAAGAACAGTACACGCAGTGCATCTCAGAAGCAGCAGAGGACTTTGCTCTTAAAATCAGGTTTACAGTCTGTAGCTTTACATAAAAGAAAGAAAAATATACTTGGAACCTTTACAAAATAACACAGATTATTACTTACAATGTTAATCAGTTGTGCTGCATTTTATTGGTGGAAAGTCATCAGTGTAGGCAATAACTGTTAGGAAAGAAAAAATAAATAAAACTGGCTTTCCAGCAGATTCAGTGTCATTAAAAAGCATAGAAATGAGAAGACAAAGCCAAACATTGTGAAAACTGTTTATAACCAATAGCGTTGGGAAAAACCATATGGATACATTCTGGAGGCAGTAAATGTCCTTCTAAATTGTGTTCATCTAACAGTTTACATGTATATCTAATGCATATAGAAATCAGTGTAAAACTCTAAGTATACTTTTTATTGCTCAGCAACTCAGAAAATCTCAGTGTGAGTCTCACAGAAAACAGACTAACACTTTTATCTAGGAGCCTGCAATTTAATGTGGCCTGAAATCAAAATGGATATATTTTATAATGTATTCATATTTGTTCTAACAAAATCTGAAAAGAGAGTGTTGTAGACCTCAGTTTGAGTTCAATCCTGTGAAGTGTTAAGAAAGAAATCCTGATGCTACCTCTGACGAAGTGTAAAACAACCATCATCAACAGGAAACCCCACAGCCACAGCACTTACCTTACTCTTGCCAGGATAAGGCCATGAAACTCAACTCCTATGAAGTAAATGCACCAAAACTTGGCTTCACTTTTAACAGACATGACAAATACACAATATAGAACAAAACTCATCCTCCTGATCTGTAAGTGGGTGGTTTGGCCCCACTTAGCACCCAGATCTTCAAACATTGCCATGTAATGGTACCAAGGTAATATTTGTTGGTAAGTAGTTCTGGAAAAGCACCTCTGACCAAAGCCTGCAGAAGATAATTACAAGCCATATAAAATGAATGGGAGCAGATGGTCAGGTGGGGAGATGTTAAATAATTTTAAAGCTACAATGGTAGTCTTTTCCATTTTCTAAAAAGTTCTCACCTATAATGCTGCAAGAGATGGAAAAAAATCTGCTTTTCTCTTGGCAAATTATTTCAGGTGTTAACACCATGAGTAAAACTTCTCACCTTACCTTTACAGTGATTTTGGGGGCTCTTAAATATCTTCTTGTGAAAAAACACTTTTGGAGTTCTTTTTGCAGTTAGAATAAAGCTAAACAAAGTCTGATTTTTATATTGATATAGGCCTTGAAACTAGTTTTAGGCAAAGCCCCTACCTAGCTACACAGGTGGTATACATGTAGCCTCTAAAGTTAAGGCATCTGGCTGCAAGGATTCCTCCTGTTTCTAAGAGATTAATGGTTAATTAAGCAAAAGGTTTAGGGATGGGCATGAAATAATGCAAGAACTAAAATGTCCCTGGCAAACAGCCAGTTCCAAAACAGTCTGTTGCAAACAGCCTTCAATATAGTGAGGTTTCAGCCAGGTAAATATACCATTTTTGTACACGGTATCAATAGTAAGAGGGAAGGGTAATAAGAAGGAGGCCGAGATGTGCTTGTGACTGATGTGTAAAGCATTTCTCTGCTGTCTAGGGGCCAGCAGAAATGTAGATGTTAACCCTGAACTTTGGCAGTGTCTGCAGAATGGCCACAACTCTAATGCTATTCTAAGTGTAATTCTAAATGTATTTCTGTAGTAGTGTCCAAGTGACAATGAGTGACAGCAAGCAGAGTACATTTTAGAAGCCTGGTTATGCTCCACCTGGGACTGCTGACTGCTTCAGCCCCTAGGACAGTACAGATTGGGAAAAGCACAGCTATGCCTTAAAGCCACCTTAGCCCATGTTTCCTTGAATCTCACCCACGCATTCCCAGGAATCTAGTAAGCACCTGCTCTCTTAATACTAAAATTAGGATGAGACATGATTAACCTGCTCCTGGAAGATAGTTCTCCTCATTTCCATGATTCAAAACAGGTCCAGCAACCATGGCTTGCACAGTGAAGAGGAAGCAGGAAGTATCTTCCATGCTTAGTGGAAACTAGGTTTGTTCTTCTGAAGAAAGTGGTATTTCTGAACTTAAATATAAAAGATGATGCCATGAAAAATATGCATGCCCCACATTACTTGATTGCTTCTCTGTCACTCTATGAATATGGGAAGCACTTTCAGCCCATTTACACCTTTGTGGCTCAGTAACGAAAGTCTGTATGAAGATAAAAAAAAGCCTAGAGGAGTTAAGCATAGAAGCTAGTCATTACTCTTCTTGTCAATGGCTGTATCACAGTGAACTTTATAAGTAATTCATTATATTCCTTTTTTGGTTTTTTCTTACTCCACAGCATAGTGGGACTATCCATTGAGACTGTGATTCCTTGCTGGGCTTCACAAAGAGTCAGTGGTTGTCAAGAAGAGAGAAAGGAGGTTTGTGAATCTGTGTTGAACTGAGGGGCTATTACATTTTTAGCTAAGTTTGAGAGGAGGAAAATGTCACCTAGGAACAAAAAGAGCATACTCAGTGCATATGTCAAGGCTAATAAATTCTATCTTTGAATTTATTATGATTGTGAATAGATCAGTTAAATGGATGTGACTTTCCTGAATAAACCCTTGTAGTTTTTATCTGTTTGTGGCACAAACATATTATCCTATGTGGGAAACAAAGGGCTCTTGAAAACCCTTTCATTTCCCTTGCCCAAAAAGCCCAAGTCTGAAATGATCTTCAGATGAAACCAGAAATTAGGGGTCCAGAATTACGTGAAGTAATAAGTGAAGCCTCTCCACAACAGTTGCACATCTACCTAAACGATTAAAAAAAAAAATGTAGAAAAAAAACTTTTTATTTGGAGCATTTAATAAGAGTATTTCTGAGAGGTAAGGGCACTTCAGAAGTTGAGGACCATTTACCTCCTCCTTCTCAAAAGCTATAATTCTTTGTGGAATATGGAAAAGTGTCCAGGTACATAATTTTCCTTCCCACCCTTGAGAAGGAAAAGCTACAGAGCCGGGAAGACAGGTGAAGCCAAATGCTGACACTCTGCTTGCAGCTCTGATTCACCTTCACAGAGTTACACCATGAACTGGGTGGTCACAAAAGCCAGAGATGAGCATTCCAGGACCATCATGACTTCCACTTCACATCATCAAGATGGAAAAGGAGGATAACAACTGCTGCAGCACTGGCCACCAGTGGCATATGTTTAGTGGAAACCGAGCTGGGAAAAAGGAAGGAAAAGCAGCGGGCAGTGCAACAAGGCTCTGATGAGATGCCCAGCACCATGGGCCAGCGAGCTGGATGCTCTGCCTTAGTGACAACTCTGCCTCTGTGAAGTGTTTGAAGGAGGTCAGGTTTTCTGAAACTGTTTCAGAAAACAGGAGTGCAGCAGTTCCCAAAGAAATACATTGTTAGGAACAGCAACCACATTTCTGGAATCACCACAGTTTCTCACTCCTGCCCACTGCTAGTAACATGTCTTAAATGCAGAGACTTCATTTCCTGCCAGTTGTCAGCCCTCTGCCTTCCACCTTCCTCCCCAAGACTGGCAAATCATTAGCTGTCTCCTCCTCATCTCAGAGCTAAAATTGGTACAGTACGTGGAAACTTGCACACTGCAGTGATAAACACAGATGAAGACAACTTTAATTTTCCTTATTTGGGTGACTGCCTGCTCACCTACATGATGCCATTAACACATGAGCTCTGTAGGTCCAAAAAGTCACCAATAGAATAGCAGTTTCAGTCGTTCTTATAAGGGACAAGTTGATCAGGACACTGGAGAAGAAAGGTTAGTCATAAGCTGCATTTACATAAGGCTCTTCCCAAGTGTCCAGGCACAAGAAAAAGGTGGGTTCATCTTCACCCTATGCTTTTCCAGATGTGGTAAGACTACAATACAGAGAGACAAATGGCTTTGCTGAGGTAAGTCTTGAGTCACTAGTGGTGCAGGACATAGACCCCTGGTGCTAGGGCTTATTCATACCATCCTCCACTACCAACACAGAGTGGCTCAGCATTGAAACGAGTTTCATAAACCAAATCCAGTTCAAAGTCACACAAACTATAATGAAAGATGCCTATGTGTCTCATGAATAAGCTTGTTCATTCCTGCTCCCTTCATTACCATGACCTGAGTCTGCAGAGCAGGGTACAAAGAGATTGTCAGGTTTCATACATTCATGGGGTACTCATTTGACTCCTGCATCATGGAGAGCCCCACTGACAAAGGACTTTTACAAGACTTCTCCAAATCAAAATTATGTGAATCAAATCTGTGGGCAAAGCAGCTAATAGGTACAGTCCTAGTAAAACAGGGTTTATTGGCTTTTTAACTTAGTTTTAGAGAAATAAAGCTTAAACATGTGCTCTGTCTGACACCAAGCTGCCTATTGCCTTTGAATCTATTACACATTGCCAATCAAACACAGAGATAAAGCCAGATGAGATATCAAGTTCTTACAAGTGCTGATGGTTGTGTAACAGAGAAATCTCAAAAATATCTCCGTTGTAGGAAGGACACAGCTTTTATGGGACACTGAAGAATCCATATAGAAATGGTCCCCCATTGCTAAATAGCTAATCTAAAGGATTTGCTGCTTTATCTGACAATTACTGCTTAAAAAAAAAAAAAATAGAAAAGAGAAAGTTCCTATCAGTGTTATAGAAATTTTAAGGGAAGGAAAATTAGGGGAGCCTAGATTTTCAAAACCAGCACTCTTCTAAGAAATAAATCTGAAATTAGTCAGTAGCATAAATAAACCCACCAGAACCTGTGCTTCTCAGATTGTGAGCTCAATTATTTTTGCCATGGGAGTTAGAAGAGTTTAAGAGGATAGGGGCAGAGTGTGCTGATTAAGGAAAAAGAAAAGCAGTTTTACTCAGCAGATGTCATGTCAAAACCACATCCTTTAATCTGAACTACAAACAGTAGGACCAGCATTGCAATGATCCATTTAGCCATTAGAGCATACAGTATTCTGGGGCACAGCAGTGGGGAAGATGAAGGAAGCACAGTCATTAGGATGCAGAAGAACTGCAAGTTAAATGTCTTTCTGTGAAAGCATAAATATCATTGTCTAGGCTGTTTCCCATCAAGGGGAACTCAGGATCTGGCCACATTCTACCCAGTCGTTAATGCTTGGGAGCGTGGTCCCCTGGGCAGGCCCTGGTGGTGGGCTGATCTCTCTGCTCGACCTTTTGCACAGAAAGGATGCTTTGTGCAGAGCCCATGAGCCAAGCAGCAGGCTGCAAGCAGGATTAGTGGTGTGATTGACAGAAACCACCACAACACTTGAGGAGCTGGAGACGGAACAAACTCATATCTCCCCAGAGAGCATTGACAAGGGTAGCAGATTGACTTGTCTGTTGAGCTCAACTCCGCGGCTGAGAGTGGGTGGTCTGAAGAAAACTGTGGTCTGAGAGATAAGAAACAAGTTCTGTCAATGTTGTCACTCTCATGACATAAAAGTGCTTTAAAATGTTTATTCACACAAAATTAAAAATAGCCTTTTTTTTTTTGTCTTTGTCTGAATGCTGGATAGGTTTAACATGTTCTTCCACAGTTCAGAGAAGGCTTTCTACAAACAGTATCTGTACAGTGAGGAACCAGAGACTACAGTCAGGCTTTTGCAATGTTAATTCACAGTTCAATCATGGTGTTGGAAGTATAAGAGCAAGAAAAACGATTTTTCCAGCAAGAGACATGTGAAAAAAAGCCCATTGACATGTATATACGCAAACAACTCTAGGACTTGGTTCCGCTAAGCTGGTTGCAGTTGGCACATTGCATAAAGATAGCCCAGTCAGGGCTGGGACCTATGACCTCTCTGCAAAACCCTTAGTCTAAGAGATGTCTTTGTTTCTCCCTCTAATGTAATTAAACTACATTTGCAATTTGCCAGAATTTGCCTGAAGGCTTGAATTTATGATGGGATGCTAACTCATCCAAGAATATGTTGTTTAACCATATAAAACAGAGGGAGAACTGTATCTGCAATATGAACTTGCACAATTCTGCCATCTGAAAATGCAAATACATGGCAAAGAATATGTCCTCTGCAGTCTTTTCTCCATCATATCTAACTGCGGAAACCAAATTCACTTGAGGCTTTACAAAATAGCTCCATTTATGGCATTTGTCTTTTTAAAATCTATTAGTTTCTCAGAATATTAGCTTGATGGAAATCTTACTAAAGAGTTTGATTAATTATTAACAGCATATTACACATACATGTATTTTTCCAGCTAAATGTACTATGACCCAAGGGTACAAGGATGTGAGTATGCATGTAAGAGTGAGTACACACATGCATAAAGTCAATGTCTTGAATGCAGGCATGGAATTAAGATTAAACACACAAATAATTTCTGTCTATGGATATCAAACCCCTAAACTGACATGGCCTGACAAGCAGAGTTTGTAGCAAGCACCAAGTATAGCAAGGAAAGGCTCAAGGGACTTTGCTGCAGGATCCACACAAGGTATGTAAGGGAGCACATCCCTTCTGCCACCCCACGTCCATGGAGCATCTGCAGGCACATTCACAGCACCTTCTAGGGAAAGGCAGAAGTATAGGAAAAGCCATGGGCACCCAGGGAGAAGTCACAAAGTAATGCAAGATGCATTTTAAGACATGCCTCCATGGGTGCTGTATGCACCTGAAACTGAACGGACACTCTGAAACCCTGGCAATGCTACCCTGCCCTTCAGTCCCTGCACTTCCAACGGCAGAACGTGACTGACAAATTCACCAGATAACAGGCTGGAAGGTCCTTCCAACATCCGCAAAGATAAGGGCTATTTTCCAGTTGTCCAACAGGACTGTCACATCCAGTATATGACCAAACGGAATGGGTCAGAGTGTCCAGACAGTACTTTACATTACATTACAACCCCTGGGTATTATTTAGATCAAAGAGCAACTCCATTTTCCCTGCTCTGCAATTCCAGCTCTGTACTGCTTCTGAGCAGAGAGCAAGTGTCATCACAGCTCTAGGGATGCCAGCCTTTCCAGATCATATTAAAATAATTAGCTGAATGATAATTGCTCAAAACAAAAATCTAAGCAAGCATTTATCTAATTACAACATTCTTTTTGGCTTCAACATTAAAAAAACAACATTTTTTTTCCTATATGTGTCAAACTTTCATTAATATTTTTGGAGAACTTTGGACCAAAGGTATTTGAAAAAAAATCATAAACCTCTCAAAATCCTTAGTTTAATAGAAGTTATCTTTAAAATTTTAACAAAAAATAATTTCCTCAATTCAAGTAAAGTCTGATCCAAAATCCCAGTTCAGTGGGATTCCTCTACTGACTATATTAAAGCTTACACCAAGGCCATAGCTAGTCTCTAGTAGAGCAATGAACATTTTTTAATTTATTCATTGTTTAACTTGTGTTTGCAGAATGTGACAAAAAAGTGTTTCTGACTGAAAAATGTAGGTTCATCAGAGGTGCAGGAATAAGTTTTGCTAACAATTTTAAAATTAATATTATTGACCTCATATTGTTGCTCATGTTTGTTGCTGCAGAACCCCCCACAATCTTGTATAGAAATTGTGTATTCTGAATGTGTGCCCAGGCATATACAGTCATGAGACTAAATTTTTGTCACTTCCAGGAAAAATAATGATATAGTTTGCTGGCGGGAGATTGTCTAAACCAGTGTTTCTCATATTGCTTGTTTCCATTTAATGTAAGAAAACTAATCATGACCCAGCTCTGTTGAAAAACATCCCAGCACAGGGAGGTTAGAAAACTGTAAGGAGAAGCCTCTCTTTTAAAATCTCACTTTTTCCTTCAAGTCTGTTAATGTGTTTTGTGGATATTAAATAGCTAATTCCCAGAACTGAGTTTTTAATATCTCTTCCTTCCTCCTTCACAGTCTCACTCCAGCTGTCTGCCTGGGCAGCCACTGCTGATGACATGAAGTACTTCATGTACTTCATCTTTGTGAGCCAAGCACAGAAAGTCAACATACGTATGACAGTGTAAAGCCTGCAAGGCTGTAAGATTCGTTTTGTAAATGGATATATGGAATATTTTTTCCGGCTATCCCAAGACAATCCATAAGTTACTTGTATGTTAACTTTACTACTCACTTCCAGTGCATCTCAAATGACAGTTAAACTAGAAACTGTATTTCCAGCATCCTCCACCTGACACATCCAGGTTTATGGCCTCCAGGCATTATTGTGCTTATGCTTAACATTCAGCTACAGCCTACAAGCCAAACATTTCCATCACACATGCTATGAGTAGATGCTGCATCATTTGTAGCCAGGAATGAGGTCAGAGGAAAGTAAGAAAGGCTAATAAACTATATAAGGAAATTACTTGGAAAAAAACACACTGAGGAGATGTGATGCATATCAATGTACAGAACCTGCCTGCAGCTTGATCTACTGTCATATGAAAACTCCAGCCAGTATGTCAATTCAGTTTGGGCTATTAGCCATTTTTCCCCTCAGTCACCCTGTTCCAGAGGGAACATCATTCTAGACACAACACTGGATGATACAGTCATTATTTATCATCATGACATCCCTCCTGGGACTGCTAACAGATGAGTCCCAGATGTCTCCTGAAAATCTGTCAAGACCATCAATATGTTACAGAACACACAGACATTATGTAATAATACTGCAAAAATAAAACCAGTTTAAACAAGGTGATATTAAAGCCTAATTGTCTATTCATCAGTAAAGAACAGAATAACCCTTAGACTCATTGATACCATCAATGTTTATGTCTTCTATCATTGGTCTCCAGCACTTAATAACACAAATGTGTGTTCATGTATGTGTATACATAATACATGCATCACCTTTTCCATGAGCCAGAGGCCAAAATTACAATAGTGAAAAGAAACAAACACTACAGGTGAAGGCTGTCAGAACATCAGTGGTCCAAATACAATTGGTCTTCCCATGCAGATCTTTAATGTCATAATAGTTTTATTTTTTCTAGTAGACAAACCAATCATACTGGTTGGTCTCATATTAAAGCCTTTACCAAATTCAAACGCCTCTCATCATGATTTTAACCCATTTTAGGTCCCCAAAATCCTGGGTTCGGCTATGCTTAAGTGAATCCATCAAAAATCTGGTGTCTTTGTATGGCAGATCCCCTGCTCACAAATCACAACAGGGACTGAAGCTGCCTCTGGGACCCTGCTCCTATGGCAGAGTATAATGCATTACCTGATTTAAAGTTTCCAAATTATATTTTAATCAGAATACTGCTTCTTGGAAGGTTCCTCACTTTAATTCTGATTCAAAAGAAAATATAAATCTTTCCATGAATACCATGGAAAACAGTTGGACTTAAACGATCTTAAAGATGTCTTCCAACCAAAACAATTCTATGATTCTACCCAATTTCAGCCAGCACTGATAAATTAATGCTAAGGATTGTAGCATTTGAGAATTAATCTGTAAAAATCTACAGAAGGAAAAATACAGGCTAGATAAGCCTGTAAAAGAAAGACCGAGTTATTACAAGGACAAAAGCCAGACATGTCTCTAGAAAGTTGTTCTGGACTTTGAGTTTTGTAGTAAACTACTAAAGCAGCACTTAATGCATTTGGAAGAACTCAAAATAAAAAAAAAAAAAAAAAAAAGAAAATCAAGCAATTTCCAGATAAAATTTCTTTTGCCAACTACATGGCCCAGTATGAAGGACAAGGCCATCAGCAGGAAGCATACAGGCCAGATTTTACCATTCAATTCCAGCAAGTACAAGAAAGATATGACATGATTAACAACAGGAGGAACAAACAAATCAATATATTCACTCATGGTAGATGACTTAATAAAGGAAGAAGTGAGCAGAATTAAGAATCCAGTAATGGGGAAGGAATAAACCAAGTCAACAGTCCAATCCAAATCATACAGAATTCACTATAGTAATTACCAAAGAAAAGCATTGTCAGATACGTCACCCTCATTCTGTCCTGCTCTCAATCCTGTCCCACCATTGCTGGGAACTCTGACTGCCATGGACAGAGCCCTTCAAGTAGAAAGAAGGGCTTGCAACACAACACACCCACTCACTACACACAGAACAAGCTTTTACCGTATTAACTCTAAAGGCAGGACACTTGGTGTTTATTTCCTAGTTGGTTTTAATCCAAGGTTGGCCAGCCCTTGAGAGAAAACCAAGAGGAAGGTTTCCCACGCTGTTGGAGAATCCTCTGCCTGGTTGTGGGCATCATCCATATGTCATTGATTGGGGCTCAGGGTTTAGACCCCAGCACTTCAAATTGTAACAGTTTGGGAATGCTTTAAGCTTTGAACTGTCCATAAAGCATTTTCGAGATAGGTGGCACTGCTTCCTTGGTATCTTGCTTATTTTATATTACTTTTTAATAAAATCAGAGATGCAAAGGATAAACCATCCTTTCACCCCACCAAGCTGTGTCTCTTTCTATCTAACTACCTGAAATTCTGCTAAAATTATCTTATTAACACTCAACCTCTTGCTGCATTTGAATGACTGCTTGGAACATTTATTTAATATTTCATTAGCAGGGCCTTCAATTTTTCAAAATGACCTAAAATAATTTATTTTATCCTTTGATTTAATAATTAAGTTGGCAAAGTAAAATACTGAGGTGTTTGTGATAAGCAAAAAAAAAAACCAAAACCCAAACATTGGTTCTGTTTTCTATGGAAAAACATAAGAAGATAAATTAAAGAGATGAGCTGAGTCTTAGATGAGTAGCTGGCCAAACAATGCTGTAAAATTAATTTTTACATCTAATTTAGAATTTTTCCCTCTGACATCTACATGCTGATAGTACTGTGATGCAGGAACTCATTTTGTTTTGATTTTTTTTTTTCCCCAGCCAGTTTATTGGTACTGATGCTAAGATTAGCAGGTTGCACTGGGGAAAATAAAATAAAGCACAGAAGCCAGAAGCTGGATCGGACATCTATTAATTCCTCTTTTAAAAGAATTACTTCATTTCAGAAAATATTACACAGATGCAAATCTCATTAGCTTTCCAAGGGATATTTTAAAACTGGTCCACTTTATCAATATACCAAATATAGTCAGCATTCAAGTGCAAAGTACCAGCAGAAGAAACACATCTATTCTTCCTTCCTTGTAGCTTCTATTGAGATATTTGGGATATATATACACACGTACATATATACATATGTGGGTTTTTCTTGTTTCTCTTTCTCTCTAGAATTAATATATATTTTATATCTCTTCTGTAAAATATATGTGTGGATATATATAATACAAAGACTGTGTATTTTCAACTGAATTTTTAGCAACTAATATTTTGTTTTCTAAAAGAACTCACCAAAGTGCTTGTGTCACACTTTATGTGACACAAAGGCGATGTGTCACATAAACTCTGAGCAAGTTAGTGACCTTTTTCAGTGACCTTGTATGTATTTACCTATTCAGATATTTTATGAATTATGACTACACTTTGCTAGTTAGACAAAGAGACAATATTTGTAAATTTATTTTTCTTCCCCCCAGGGATGCTTGATGTTATCCAGTGGAAGTGCTCACTGATCTTGTAGCACTGTATGACCAGTAGTGATGAGTAAAAATACAGATCTCCCTTGAATTCTATACTATTGTCAGTTGTAAAGTCAGCTCTAAACTCCACTGATAATATCATCATTTAGCATTTAGCAGTTTGAGTGGATATTTTTCAGAGCAAAAGAATTCTTCAGCTAAAGAGAGAAAAATGGTAAGTATATTTTTGCCTTCAAATGGCCAACCTCAAATAATCTTTTTTGAAGATCATTATGCTAATGATAAATTTCATTACCATGACTTTTTAACATAGTGTTCACAGGCTTGGAGGGGAGACTGTGAATGCAATGGATCAGTAGCCCACATGGGAAAATGTGTGCGTGTGTGGAGGGTCATGCACACACACAGAGGCTGAATCACTTATCATCTCATATACCTCCATAATAAAGTAATTGCTCTTCTGGACATTTCAGATGAGTCTGAGTCGGATTCTGTACAGCCCCAATTCATATCTACTGCAGTTACTTGCGCACCCCCGTGCTTCACAAACCTTCCACTATCCCTCAGTCATCCTAATGGAGTGACCACTGCTGCTCCAAGGCAATGGCACTATTTGCAATGTGCCCTCCCACAGGAACCCAAACCCCAGGAACTTGGGTACAGTCATTTGTAAGCCTCTTCAGTCATTATTCCAAATGATCAGGTCTGGCTTGGGAAACAAAACCAACAACAACCACTGCACTGTTGCATTATAGCAGTTCATCAGCAGTCATGGCCACAGTGTCTGGCAATATCACTACATCTGCTACGGTCTCACAATAGCAGCTGCAAATATAGGTTCCAGTTTTCCTGAAGACATAATGACAAAAAAACTCTGGATTGCTGGAAATAGTCAGTTGTGCATTCTTGGACTAGTAGGTATTGTACGGCTATCCAGAAGTAGGAATGCATAAGATGGCACTCACTCATGGTTCAAGTAGCACATTAGTAGCATGCAAAGGCTGCTGAGACGACTTCCCCAAAATAAAATCAAACAGACAAGTATAGGATGTATTTAGTGAAGCCCATTATGAGTGCATTACAATGTCAGATCAAGGCTGTACTGATTACCCTGTAAGATAATACTGCTAACAGTATGTATTATTTCAATATCTCAGGAGAATAAGAAAAGAAAAAAAAAAATCAAACAAAACACCAACCTAAAATCCCAGACCAGTTTGTCTGTTGTATGTTCACGGCAAATACCTCCTTCAATGTCAGAGATGAATGAATGTAAAAGATGTTAAAAGCTATGGAGGAGCGTGGATGTAAAACACTAACAAATCTGCTCTCTGCATTTGTTGTTATATTAAGCATTTGCACCCTCACAGTGAATATTCCCTCCCCTAGCTATTAAGATACAACTCAGTCACCCCAGGCTGTTTTTATTGACCAGATATCCATTTACTACAAAGTTAAGTGTCTACAGAAAATAGATGCGACTCCAGAAACACTGGTACATGTAACTCTCAAGTTACATACTCTTATTCATACCATGAGAAAATTACTTTTCAAAATCTGATTTGCAGTGATGATTAAAATACATATCTTGAAGATATTATACCCTAATAAGTCTCTCTGTAGGGAAGGGGTAAGAATATCTACATTTCAAAATAAGTAGGGCAGCTTGCTCTTAAAAGGTTACAATTTGAGAGCCTGGGAATGAATTTGGGAATTTTTTGGTTTTGAATGCTGGATCTGAACTATTAAGCAATAGATCTGATTTTAAATCAATTACTATATACAAACTTAAGGTCTACTATGTGAGTGTGCTAAAACCAGAAAGGCATGTCTGAGAAATAAGATTTTCCCAGGCATGTGTTAAAGACTGAATTTGGGACCGATTTCCCAGTGTACTATTAACAACTCGCTATCTAAAGATGATCGTATAGTAACACTCAAAAGTCTGAATGGATACCTTCTGTACTTCATTCCCTACATAGCAGGACAAAGTGTCTTTAAAAGTTTAATATTAATTTCATGTACTTCAAAATATCAGAGAAGACAACTAGTGGAGAACTGAGTCAGAAATTGATACCAAGATAGGTACATTTGCACAATGAAAATAAGGGGTTTTTTCCATACTAGTACTCTATAATTCAGTATGTTAGAGAGTGTGTTACAGGAGTGTTCTTCAACTCCTCAGGCATCACATGAGCTACACCCACCTCACTGAGTAGACAGCTGCCACCAGCATAGGCTGCTGGATCCTGGCACCACATGCTGAGGGCCAGCAGCAGCAGCTGAGGAGTGTTCCATATAAAAAAACCCGCTTCATTAAACAGCACCAGAATAGAAAGTAGGATGCCTCAGATGGCACTGTGAGCAGCAATCCATTATATCTATGAATAAATCAGTAATAATAGTGATGTTGTTGTTGGTTGGGGCTTGTTTTTTTTTTTTTTTTTGGTGGGGATTGGGTTTTATTTTTGGAAAGGGGTGTCCCAGCTGCTGATGGCATTCTCACTGTATTTTAAACAAAGGATCCTACATACTCTTACCCCTGAGTTTACCTGGTCTCATCAAGGTTACTAAATAGCCTTGAGTTGTATTCAACATTTGTACCCCTCTTTTGAGAAGGAAATTGAATCCCTCCCATGTTTGAGAAGCCCAGCTTTCAGTTTAAGAAGGATTTTTCAAGTATTAGCTTATCAAACAGTGTACTTGTCAACATCCAACATAAGATTAGCACACATTATTTTTTTCTAAGTCTCAACTTCCTTCTGTCCTACTACTTTGCATTTTTAGTGAGAACAAACCAACTACAAGCTTTGCTGCCATTTTCAGGAGCAAGACACCAGGTATGTCTACACAACAGCCTAATTTGCTTCCAGAAATGGCTGAAATCTGCTGAGTCCTTCCATGAACACTGCTGGCCTTCCTAAAGTTTATGAGGCAGCACTTGAGTCCTGACCCTGAAAATATTTACCAATACCAAATAGCTACCTCCTGGCACTCAGCTGAGGGTGGTAGAGATGTCAAAGTAGCAAGGATCCTCTCTTGATCATAAATAGTTCAGAGGGAAGTCAGGCATGTCAGGTTACACAGCATGTTAGAAGTAGCATGAAAATATCAGGTCTGACCCATCTCTGGATTGCAAGCAAAAGTGGAGGCAGATGGTATGAGAATCTATATTCTGCAACAATGTTTTGGATTATTCTGTCTTATCTTTGCCTATTTGATGAAAAGCTCACAAATATAGTGTCAGTGTGGAAATTTAAACACTTGTACTGATTGTGTCAACATGTTTAAACACACTGAAGGTAAAATTTGTCTTATGGTGGGTGAATTGAATCACTGAAATGGATCCCCACATAGCCAGCCACTAACATTCCCCAAACCTAAGCTGTTTAAAACAGACTTATCATTTAAGAAATAATATATATCCCAGTAGTATATAAGCTCTAAACATAATGGAAAACAATTAGTAGATCTTTACCTATTTTCTTCCTAGATTTTACCACCTATTGAGGTAACTCTTATATCGCTTCTCTGACTAGTACCAGAGCAACAGCCTTGTGTTAAGATTACCAGAGAAAAAGTCAAAGGCAAATTATATTCATTTCTCAACCTCAACTATATTGCTAGGGCAGCTAGAAGTGTTGCTTCCAAAACACCTCTCAAGAATGATATACATCATTACCTCTCAGACACCCAAAACAGTAGTCAGTGAAATGTTACATTACAACAATGCTGCAGCTCCTTTATCAAGTTCTGGTTTTACCATATTAGGTGATCCACTGGCTTATCAAAAAGCAGCTCCATTATGGAGCAGTGTCAACTCCATAGTGCCCATGACAGCTCATTAAACTGTGTGGCACCTGCTCCCCATACACTGGAAACATGAGTGAGGCATCTTGGCTTTCAGGCTTAAGAGGCAGGGATTCCTGGAGAGGAAGGAAAAAAAGGAAAAAAAAAAAAAGAAAAGCAAAAATGTATAGGGGTCCTTACCTCATCAGACATTAACAGATTTATAGCAAATTATATATGTGATTTGGTATTCCTTAAGCTGCCAGATAGACATCATCTTTACGCTGGAAGGCAGTTAGTGTCATTCATTGCTTTGTATCCAAAGTTCTCACGTGAGTGGATTAGCACAATAACATACCCCAAGTGTGTGCTCAATTACTCTGTTATATAGAAAGCTGTATGCAGTTTTGAGAAGTAAAAGGAGAATAACTTAGAGCCAGCCAGGGAAATTTCCAAAACCTTTCAGAAGTTTCTATCATTGTTGGGTCTTTGAAACTAGGGCACTTTAAGATGTCATATCTTTCAGTAGCTTTATCTTTAAAACTTCTTGGCTGTTCCAGAATAACAATTTTTAGGTTTTTAAAACTGCCAAAATTCACATTTGCCTGCCTATTCCTACCTGTTAGTGTCTTCTCTTTCAATCCTTTTCACACTCTCTGGATGGGCAAGGTGATGTTTGAAATTTGCCTGGTATTCAACTTCATACTGCCCCACCAGTTCCGCATAGAAAAAAACAGGAGAGGAATCCAAATGATGTAGTTTGAAGTATTTGGATCAAATAATCTGATGCATGCATGAGGGAAAGGCTGTGGATGTTGTCTACCTAAACTTTAGTAAAAATTTTGACAGTTTCCCACAGCATTCTTCTGGAGAAGCTGGCTGCTCATGGCTTGGGTGGGTGTACACTTCATCAGATAAAAAAACTGCCTGGATGATGGGGCCCAAAGAATGCTTGTGAATAGAGTTAGATCCAGCTGGTGGCCAGTAACAAGTAGTGTTCCCTAAGGATTAGTATTTGGGCCAGTTCTATTTAATGTCTTTATCAATGATCTGGATGAGGGGATAGAGGGTACCCTCATCAAGTCTGCAGAAGACACCAAGTTGAGTGGGAGTATTAATCTGCTTGAAGGTAGGAAGGCTCTGTTGTAAGATCTGGACAGGCTAGATCAGTGGGCTGAGGTCAACAGTTACGAGGTTCAACAAAGCCAAGTTCCAGGTCCTGACTTGGGTCACAGCAACCACAGGCAACGCTACAGGCTTGGGGAAGAGCAGCTGGAAAGCTGTCCTGCAGAATAGGACCTGGGGTGTTGGTCAACAGCCAGCTGAATATGAGTGGTGTGGCCAACGCAGACAAAAGCATAGTGTGGCCAGCAGGACTAGGGAAGTGAATGTCCATCCCCCTGTACTCAGCCCTGGTAAGGATGCGTCTTCAATGCTGCATTCAGTTTGTGGCCCCTCACAAGAAGGACATTAAGGTGCTGGAGCATGTCCAAAGAAGGGCAATGAATCTGGTGAAGAGCTGAGGAAACTGGGTTTGTTTAGCCTGGAGAAAAGGAGGCTCAGGGGAGACCTTATCACTCTCTACAGCTACCCGAAAGGAGGCTGCAGTGAGGTGGGGATCAGTCTCTTCTCTCAAGTAACAAGTGATATGACAAGAGGAAATGGCCTCAGGTTGTACCAAGGAAGGTTTAGGTTACTTATCAGGAAAAATATCTTCACCAAAAGGGTTGTAAAGCTGTGGAACAGGCTGCCTAGGGAAGTGGTGGAGTCACCATGCCTAGAGGTACTTAAAAGATGTGGAGATGTGGTGCTGAGGGACATGGGTTAGTGGTGACGTGGTAGCATGGGGTTAACAGTTGGACTTGATGACCATAAAGGTCTCTTCCAACCAGAACAATTCTATGATTCTATAGAACTGTTCACTGCTGAAAGTCATACTTTTTCCTACCTCTCCCTGACAGGTAAGGACAAGACAGAAGCAGTTCTTCAAATATACTCAAGCTCTTATTTACATATAGTGAAATCTTGCTTAAAGGTTATTAAACAGTGTAAATTGGAGAACAAAGGACTTGTCCAAATAGGAAAGTTTGGACAATGGTTAACTCTGGGAAGTAAAAAGGACTATATGAGAGAGAAAAGAACCAGCATGACTAACTTTCCCATGTAAGCTTACATTTTTAATTGTTTTTAATTATGTATTTTTGAGGAGATCCACATGCTGAAACAGCACAGCATTAAAACCCTCACCCCCAAACCCCAGTTACTCACTAGAAGTCATACCAGAAAAGCAATGTAGCAGTCATCAATATATAATATCCTTAACATGTTCCAAAACATCTGCAACAGACTACCTGTAACATTTGAACATGTTAAAGGTGTTCTTGTTCTGAATGTTTCAAATGAAGCCAAGCTCTTTGTTGTCCATCTTGTAAAAATTAAACCTTTTATGTAGTAACAGTTCTTCAAAAGAACTTTGTACATAGCTGTGCTGGGTCTGTCTGGGATGGAGTTAATTTTCTTCATAGCAGCTCTTACAGTGCTCTGGTTTGGGTTTGTGGCTAAAACAGTGCTGGTAACACACATGTCTTGATTAAGGCTGAGCACTGCATGTACAGCACTGTGGTTTCGTTTCTCATCATCTCCTCCCATGTTACCCCCCTCCCCAGTTTAACCTTGCAGTGACTAAGCTGGGGGTGGTCAAGTAGCTGGGAGGGGACACAGACAGGACAGATATCCCCAATAGACCAAAGCGATATTCCATATGGGATCATGCCCAGCAGTAAAAGATCAAGGACAGGAGGGAGAAGGACGAACATTGGGGGTAGGGTGTTTGTGTTTGTCGTAAACACCTGCCTGCTGATAGGAAATAAAATCATTATTTTGCTTTGCTTGTGTGCAAAGCTTTGCTCCCCCATTAAACTGTCTTTATTTTGACCCATGAATTTTCTTGCTTTTGTGCTTCTAATTCTCAGTAGTCCAGTCAAACAACAGTAATTAATTCATACAAAAGTGCTGAGCTTTTAGATATTCCAGTTTATTACAGATTTTAAATATACAACTTTAAATAGAAAATTTAATGGCATTCTTTGAGTCACACAATTCTGTCTAGAAATATATTCATATTGAAGTTAACTCCACCTTTTGAACCTCTAAGTAACCAGATCCCTTGCCCCAGTTAATGTACATGAAGAGAATGTGTCCTACAAGTCATTCCCAAATACCTCTCAACTTATAGTTTTTATCATGCTTAAGTTGATAGATTGTTTGCTACACAATTACAAGAACAACAGTTTACAGTTCTTAAGTTACAAAAATAGTTATCACTCATTAGTATTTCTATACATATCTCAAGCTATTATTTGCACACTCCATACAGGGGATGTTAAAAGTGGTTAAATTTGCTTTCTTAAACAAAACAAAAAAAGTAGATCACTGACAGTCAGACCCAAAATATTCAGGGACCATAATATACTTGCAAATCTGGTACTAAATATCCCTGTCCATACAGAGCAAAAGCAGTTTCTGTACCTAAAGGACATACTCATCCAGGTTGTAAGACCCTTACGATGGTTGGTGAAAGAGGTCAGCGTGAGCATCAGTACATGACTGCCAACAAACAGCCTCACAACCCACTGCAGGACCCAACACTAACTTTACTTGTACAGGTTCCTTGCAGACAACTGGTTTACATGGCAAAAGCTGTAGGGCACCAAACAAAACTACCCCACAACTACCCCTCTGGTAATGACCAGAATTCCCCTGCTAAAGGTAGAACAGGAAGGTGACTTCTCAAATGGACAAACACTGGATGCTTTTGCCATACCCAAGTTACGGTTTTCAACATGTTTGCAATGTAGTACCAGGAAAAAATGTATTCACTTGCAGAACTTCAAGGACAATTTGGAGAAAAGTCAACTAAAGTATGTACTTAAGTCCATCAACATAAGGCTGCAAAATATAAACACCTCCATGTTAATACCAAGGTCATGCACACATTAGAAGTGCATTAGGAACTTCAAAGCTGTACCACACCTGAAAAAGATAAGTTATGCTTAATTCTTAATCTTTTGTGAAGACAAGCAATGATCTCCTAAATAGCAAGATGAGGGAATAAATTATGAATGAGCTTCTACAGGCTTTTCCTCACACCAGGAATTCAAGAGCAAGCATCAGGTACTACATATTTTACTATAAGCACTTCCCTTTAAATCCCTCCAAATGGATATTTGATGGTTAGATATTTGGGTTAGTTTAGTGGCTTTATTAATAAATTTATTCTTAAAGCACCATATTTAAAATGTAAATTTTTTTCCCTTCAGGTCAGAATGGCCAAATATCCCACATTCTTATGGATCAAAGTGTTCCATATTAATTTATCTTGTTATAATTTTGAAGTTTTACAGTTAATGCATTCTATAGAGAATAAGTTTTGTTTTTCAATTGTGCCATTAAAGTGCAACATCTGGATTACTATTTGAAGAGGTAACTAACAGAGCTTTCATTTTAAAGTGCAAAAAGTTCTGGTACAGGAATTGCTACAAAGAATTCAAGTGAAAATAATTACACTAGAAATAAATTACTTGAAACAACACCACAATGTCAGTATATATGCATTTGATAGTATGCGAAGATTATGAGGAAGTTAAAGTGAAATATGAATCATTTCAGAAGAAGGCCTTCAGAAACCATCTTACATGCAGGAAAACAAACCAGAAAAAAAAAAAAAAAAAAAGTCTTCCAGATGACATTCTGGAAGGAATCTGTACTTACTGATTTAGAGTGAACTGAAAGGCTTGTCTTTTTATTTTAAAATCAAGATTAAAAAAAAATGTGAAATAATTACAGGTCTGTAAGCTTATAGCTTGTTTACAAAGTTATGTAAGTTAATACTGACTTCCTGCTCCCTTATCATGTTCCCAAGCTCAGTCACAGAAACCAAGTCTAAATCAAGTATTCAAACATATGCTCACCTGCTTATATGACAAGATGTTATATTAAAATTAGGAATTAAATTCAAATACTTGCCTTGTTTGGTTAGTACTGCATTGACAGTTTTGCAAGGACAGACTAGGACATGTGGAACCGTAAACCTTTGATTCCCCTGTAACTGACTTAATTCCAAGATTCACCACTAAGATCTTTAGCACACTCCACTTTTTAAGATGAGAACTCTTATGTCATTCAGTAGGCCTACCACAAATTGATGGTGTTAAAGTTTACGCCTATTAGATATCTTGGATGACAGACATGGAAAGAATAATTTCCCTCATAATTCTTTATTTTAAATTAGCCAATATCAGGCATTTCAGATTTAAGTATACATTTTGCTCAGCATGTCTGCCAAATTTTTCAAGGTCAGTTTGAGTCTCAACACTGTGTAAACAGCGTAACCTGGGAGGTAACCATGCTTGTTTAAGCAGCATTCACTACTGTCACCAAATAATTTTATCATTGTGCCACCCCAGTTGTTTTAGTTAAACTTTAATCCTTTGAAGAAAAACTTGTTTTAAATTGATCTGCCGAGAACCATTCTCTTCTTTTTCTACTAAACATAACACAAACCAACCAAACAACAAACCCCAAACAAGCAAAACCAGAACTCTAGGTTTCAATATTTATTCCTAGGAGAAAAAAAAACCTATATCATTTGCTGGCAGACTTCAGATCTGACAGGACTTACACCATAATTCTCTCTACTCTCCAGTATAACAAGAGGTAACACAGACGAGTTTGCCTCTCTGCTTCTAGCCAGCTCCCCTCTAACCTGGTCTTTGGTTATGAACTGTATCTTTTCTGACTACCACACAAGCATGCACTTGATCAGCCACAGGACAGAACCTCATCTTGTACTCTCAGCAGACTAGAGTCAATTGCAGACCATTACAGCTTACTGAGGGAAGTAAAGGAAGGGAATAAAGGAAACTAAAGAATGTTTAAGTGCTCAGATTCAAGAATAATTTTCAGAACATAACTTCAGTAACTCATCAGAATTGACTGTTCCAGTTCCAGCAGCTCTCCAAAGCCAAAAGGTGACATATTCATCTTGTCAATTACATGAAAGTGACAGTTTAGGTTCCAAATTTTTTCACTGACATTCAGAGTATGTGCTCATAGCAACTCAAATACAGGAGAAGCTTTTTGTATGGTTATTTAATTGCTTTTAAATCTGTCTTAAATCATCAATATTCTTTTCCCCACACAGCCAATTAGGTCTACCTAAGAAAGGCTGACAGAGTAATAAAGATGTGTACCTTCTCTGAAGTACTGGAGCACAAGAAATTGTTGGTTGCAAGAAATTAGTCAGCAGCCTTTACCCATAGTGTTTATTACTCATTTTATATAGCTTATTTCCAGGAGATGGACAGCAGAAAAGCTGCAATATCTGTTTTTAAAAATACATTATTCATCACAATGCAACAGTCTCAATAGTACCCTCTTACAGCTGCATCTTATTTAATTCAGAAATAAAACAATCCCGATCCAGGCAATTAAAACGTTTTGTACTGAACCCTTAGAACAGTCAGCTCTAGGAAGTCAAGCAACTTTGGACCCAAAATTTACAATCACCATGACTGATAACAACCCCAGAAATTCTCACTGTGCAAACTACACTACTGAAATTATTTCATAGCTTTGTTAGAAGTCAGATTTGTGTTAGCATCAGCATTTAATCTTACAGGAAGAATTGCTTTATTCTCCCTTACATAACTTTGAAGTGAACTGTGAGTGCTCTGGAGATTCAGATAACTACTGCATTGCTTACTGAGCCTGCACACTAAATACACACTGCCCAACATATTAACACATAAGTAGCTAGATACACAGTACATTAAAACAATAAAAGTTATGAAAATTTACTTCAAGCTGCCCAAACCCATGCTCAGTTTCCCACCTAGTTCCAACTGCACAATCTTCATTTTAATAGATGTACTCCAACATTTACTAAAAAAAAGTAGAAAGACACTGTCAAAGTCTTGACCCATTCATTTTCCACAGCTTTCAATTTCTTCCTTTGTCAGTAATGATTCTGGGGGTTGTTTGTTTTTTTTTTTTCTTAAACAACTTTAAATCTAACCATACACATTCTCTTTACAACATCCCAGAGGTAGCAGGAGGGAATATGAGTGAAAAGATGCCATATTCTAGAAGTTGCACATTCAAGTATAGTTTCATCCAAGAGAGCTTTCCTGGCTTTCACAGACTGCATGCCACCTCTAATCAAGTGTAGCAAAGGAAAAGTAGAATCCCAAAATAAAGAACAATCATCACTGAGCTATTCATAGAAGTTCCACACCCAAATACCTCAAAGTAATCTTGTTACTTTAGTAATACTGCCAGTTTCAATAATCAAATATCAAGAACTGAAGTATAAACATAAAATTTGTAAGTATCAGTTTTTCTAAAATGCTCATTAGTGACACATTTCACCTAAACACAGACATACACACAACTACTCTAAGTTGATGTACCCCACTGTAAGGAAAGGTCCCAATTCAGTTCAAGAACCTGATATTCCTCCTCTCCCTCCCACCACACAACTTGACAGAAGTGCTTACAGTAACAGAAAGCAAACCGATGGGGAAAACACATTTAACAAGTGCATCTATATACATTTTGCATCTTTTCCCTCCTTACATCTAGAGTGAACAGGACACCATGTTCATTATGCTTTATATGCACATACTCTCCCCTTCATGTAGTACCAGTCTTATCCAAAGGATCTCTGCAAGCATCAACAGCAGTCATCCCACAATAACAGGCGCTTTCATTGCAGAGGCTGAAGTACATTTAAATATTCTGACTGGCCCAGTTGGTAGGTTGTGTTTCCTCCACAGTCCACATACTGGTATCTCTCCTGGGATATTTGCTCAGAGTGGCCAAAGTAGGAGGTTGTCACTGTCACTCTTAAAAAGACAAAACAGAAAAGATGTGTTTTGTAAGAGATTTGAGTTTCCTATTCTAATGATCAGCATTTTTACGTTACTACAGTTTTTAAGGAAGACATTTTAGAACAAAATACATTTTCAATAAAATTAAAACTAATACTAGTTTATCATTATCAATTTTCTCCATGAAAGGTTCCCTGAGCATAGACTTTTTTTCTACAGAAGATGGTAAAGCTGAGCTTTATTCATTACTACCTTGCTTTGTAAGGAAAAACCAAACAAAAACTAAACCCATGGTTGGTCTACACCTTCCCCACCCGTCACCCTCCCCCAGAATACCCAATTATACTGCTATTCATGCAATCAGTAACAAAAAGTGGACTCTGGCAGAGTACTAAGCCTTAACTGATTCAAGATCACAGAGCTCTTGGCAATTTTTGAACTGCAGCTGATAACACAAAATCATTTCAAAGTGTTTGAGACCTTAGTAGCTCCATGGCTACAGCCTCACTGCAGAGTAGATGTAGTAATAGCAGTTCTGCCTACTCACATGCTTACACCACCAGAACACCTGTCAAAAGACAAGTTCTGCTTCAAGAACAATGAAGCTACTACACTAGAAAGTAAGTTCATTTATTTTTATCTAGAATACACAGACTCCACGATTAAGTATTCCCAAGTAATATTTCAAGGAGAATTACTATTACAAGAATATTTTTAAGGAGAATTACAAGGCTATTAAAGGACAAAACAAGAAATTAAGGTCAATTCCAACAAACAGAAGTTTCCACACTTACTGCATCATCACCACTATGTTATGCACTTTGATAGATGCTAAAGTACAGAAATCACTGCAAAAAAGAAACACATTTGTTAGATTTGCATCAAATTATCTAAAAAGCAAGAATTGTGTCTTCAAATGGAAATTGTTACATCTCTATAGAAACTACAGAGTTGCTGTCAATGGTAACTGCAATACTTGTTGAAAAGCACTGCCAGTGACTGTATACTCACCTAGGTCTACTTTTACATATACCATCTTGCTTTCACATGTACTACATTCACATGTGCTTGCTTACCTGTAATGCTTGGCAAAAAAAAGTGCCCTGTGAAACTCTTCACCTTTTGGAAACTAACCAAAGTTAACTTGGATGACTACATTAAAGCATGTCAATATCAATTTGTCACTGAGGAAGGCTTTTACAATGAAGGGATACAGACATACTTTGCTTCAATTTCACTTCATGCGAGATTCATACACAAAGAAAAAACTTAGAGCAAAAGTTCAATGTTATGTCAACTTCAGCATCTTTTCAGGTAAAAGCAGAAATTTCTGCGAAAACAGTCTTGAAGGCTTGCTATTCCTGCTCAAAAAGTATCAGCTTAGGAAAGTCCCCATTTTTTTGCACTCATCCAATTCCGTACTACGCAAAGTAACTCTTAACCAATCTGCGGAGGGTCTGAAGTCGGAGTTACTGTTCTCGAGTGAGACAGCCCTTTCAGACTTATATTTTCTGATATGCCCTACACACCAGGTATACAGAGCATATATTACATCTCAACCCCTCCTCCTCAAATCAATTTCTCTTTGTCACAAATTTATCAGCTCTGGAATGAGAGGCATGTGTTTAGTGCAGTAAGACTACATGGCAGCCACCCACAAGATTTGTATTCCATTGACATTCTTTTCCCCAGCACCAACAAACATATGAAGTATTAAACAGTCAGTTAATACAAGTGGTCCAAATGGCATGAAAATACAAATAAAAGTTAGGTATTAAGAGTTGCTTTATATTGCTACCTATAGTACTAACAAAGAGATTGATTTTTTTTACTTCTAGGCTTAAAACAGGACTTAATTAGACTATAAAGCCAGATATTCTCAGTTATTGTAGTTCTCCAATCCAAAATACAGACAAGCTGTAACCTGTAAATCCAGCTCGTATCCAACACTAAATACTGCCTGACAAGCAGAGAGAAAACATACTGACTTTTTAAAGTCCCAATTACCTGGAAATAAATTTGTTTTAAAAAAACACCCCTGAAATGTACTAACCAACAATAAAAACCTCCCCCAAACCAAACACGCCACAGCACGAAACTGTAGTTTGGAAACTACACTGAACGTGAACTCCACACTGAGCCAGCTCTTTGAAATAAATGTGTGGAAATGCTCTGTATGATGCCAACTTCATCATATAGGTCTTCTGAACCCAGATGACTGTATGCAGACACTTCAGGTGTCTAAGATCTCCTGTATTCAACCTCAGCTGGCTTTACAGGACCACTCTCCAGGATCCAAACAACTAGGTAGTTATGACTAACTCAAATCCTGAATTGACTAGCTGGGGAAACAATGACTTAACTGTACTGCAAAAATTATACAAGCACCTTTACTGTAAAGTTAAGTAATTGTGTGTGGAGAAAAAAAAATCCAACACAGTAACAAACATATCACCCCAGTAAGAGCAGCTGAAGCTACATTGGCTGGGTGTTAAAACTATGGAAACTCACTTGCTGTCTCCAGGGTTGCTCCACACAGTGAATGCAGGCTTTCTAGACTCACAATACAGTAAAAGAGCAGAAATCTGTTAACAACAGTCAACAGGTCATGGAGGTCAACTAATACCAACTGTGTAATATGTAGAAAATCTGGGGAAAATAACTATAGTTTTCTGTGTGGCCCTAATTGTTTAGTACATTTTAAACACATCACAAGAAAGCTAGTAGCTGCTGCCCACAGGCACTAGGACCTTGATGCAGCAGCCTGTACATAAACTTAGATCCTTAACTGACACAAGCTTCTGTAGTTAAGGGTCTCCTATTACTAGTTATAGCCTATGCTTAGCACCACTGAGATGAAGTAATGAACCTGAACTCAAACCCCCTGTTAGTCTGCTCATCTAGTAACATTGACAATCGCTAACTGTCCTGAAGGAGGGCGAGTCCACATTACAGACTACCAGCACTGACACCCAAGTTTCTTGGCCTCTACTCCAAGTCTGCACAGTGCACCTCTGAGCTGGACCAGTGAGCACATCATTGTTCTGTGCTACTGCCGAGGCTGCCGCTATCAAGCAGAAGAGCCTGAAATACACTCAGTTCAGGCTGCAGGCAGAGCAGCTTTTGCCTGTCTGCATCTGTCTGCACAACCAAAATAATCCAGGTTTTCCTCAGCTGAGTCACCAGTTTTCAGGTGAAAGTTGCAGATACTGTTGTTCATTCCCAATTCAATTTATTCCAACACTTCAAAGCTGTAAGGTTCTCTTCCACCCCAGAGGGGCTGGCATCACTGGAACTGCACACAGACCTCGATCTCAGTAGTTAACTCCATCTGTTCAGTCTGCATTTCAGTGTAAGAGAACTAACATTTGGATTTATTACCAAGATATACTGAGCTAACAGTCTCCTAGTCAAATGAACTTTCATAAGCTATGAATAAAACCCCTTAAAGGACAGGGGTTCTTAAACACTGCTTACCATTGTATACATGTGGTCAAAGACAAGAAATACAAATTATCCTATCATTTATATAGAATTAAATACAAATTCCCTCTACCACCAGCGAAATTCGTGGTAAAGTTACTAGAGAACTTGTTAGGGGAACACACCTGCTCTTTCACCCTCCAAAGCAGCAGGCTCTAGCTATTGCCAAGGCCTAAAGCACTGTGATAAGAGATAACATTCAAAGTGCTGAGAGCCAGGAACAGCAAGCCCCTATAAGGAACTACTGAAAAAACTGTGGTTTAAATATTATTCAGTACTATTAAACACACACAAAATGCTACAGCTTCTCGGCAAATACATTTCTGCTGACTTTGAAAAAAAGCAATTTTTAGTACCACCATAATTTTTAGTAAGACCCATGTGATAATTAGAGTCAAGTACACTTACAACATGTAGCTCATTTCATCTTGTATCACTGTGGGCACCATATAGTCAATCTGAAAAAAAAAAAAATAATGAAAACACAAATTAATAGATTTATATGCAATTAGCACATATTTGGCTTTGAAAGCCTATCCTATTTACCTGTTTCATATCCAGAGGACCAATGTTGGTGATGTTGTTTAGCCGTGCTTTACCAATAACTGTTTTTGAAAACTGAACTTGGGCTGTAATATTTGCCACTTCAACAGAATAGTAGTTGTTGTTTGTTATATTTAGTGTGTTCTAAAAAAGAAAACAAACCCAAGAACAAACAGAAAATATTAACAGCTATCCATTCTGTGTATCTTGATGAGCACACATTTTGAAACTTGTGCCTGAAACAATAATACCTGAAATTATGCAAATATATTTTCCTGCCTTGTAGGACTAGGGTTGTAGTCAAGTAAGGGACAATCACTTCACCCCTTCTCAGGGACTGATTTTTTTTTTTTTTTTTTTTTTAAGTCAATATATGGTGCAGCACAAGTTTCTGCACAACTTCCCCAGTGGCCACATCAAATACTGCATTTCTTCCTATCCTCAATTATTTCTTCCAGGAAATTTAGCTACCACAGGACCTTTTCCTCCTATGGCTGCTTTGCTTTATTTTACAACAAACAACTCTACCAAGAATCTTTAGGCAATCCTGTATTGACTGTATTACCAAGAAGTCAAGAAGCGTGTGGAAAGAACTCCTTTAAGTTTTAAGGTGTTTTAATCCTTTTTCCTCAAAACCACTTTAGATATATGCAGACATCAGAGCAGCATTTAATTACATTTGTATATACACATGCTACATTTTACTCAGATTCCAAAAACAATGCAGAGAACTCCAAAGTCACTGTTCCCATGAAAATAGATGAGCCAATGGTAGCTTGCAACAACACCTCTATTTAGCTAGAGCTACAGGAACCAGGCATAGCAGGTCCAGTCACATTTTTCAAACTGCTCAGTGTATCTGTTTGTATTTCTTCAGGGACTAATATTACCAGCTAGACCACAACTTCTGTCTATTAAACTGTCCCAGTAGTATCTCTTGCTGCATTGACCTAGTAGAAATATTCAGAGAGCTTAGACTTACTGTAATATTTAGATATATTATACGTCTGCCCTGTTCATAATTAACATAGACTGACTTCACACCGATGTATTCAACGTCGATTGAGCGAGGGAACAGGAAGAATACAGCCAGCCCAGACAGCAGTAAACATACAATTACAGAAGCAGTCACATAGAGCTTTCTGGGTTAAAAAAAAAAAAAAAAAGCACATTTCAGAGTGAAAAGTACAAAGTACATTACTCAGCAGTGGCATGTTATTTTAAGTGATAAGGAGCATGACTACCCAATACCAGTTCACTCTGTTTCTAGCTTCCAACAGCTTCCAAAGGAGGAAAAAAAAAAAAGCAGCTATGCTGCACTTCACATCCATGACTCAGAGAAGTTACCCTTGTATACACACCAGAAATCAAGTTTCAAAACATGTGGTTATTCCAACATTTGTAACTTAGAGGAAAACAGAAGAAGTAAATATTGATGTGGTTTAAAACATAAGCACTTCCTCTTAAAATCTGTTTTTACTGAACTTTTGTCATTCTGAGGGATATTTGCACAACACACCCAGAAAGAACAAAGCTCTTGTATGACTTACATAGGATTCTCTCTCATAAAGACTTCCAGGGAAAGTGTTAGACTTTTGCTAAGAACAGGAAAGTCACAATTAACCTAATATAAAAGTGGTGTGTGCATGATAATAAAAAAACCCACACAAATAAAGGGTTCTACTGCAGCTCTGCTTTTCTCAAAATTCAAACATAAAAGTAACATCTCTTTCCAGTGGTGCCCAGCGATAGGACAAGGCGCAACAGGCACAAACTAGAACACAGGAGGTCCCACCTAAACATAAGGAAAAAACTTCACTGTGAGGGTGACAGAGCATTGGAACAGGCTGCCCAGAGAGGCTCCGAATCCCCTCCTCTGGAGACTTTCAAAACCCACCTGACTGTGTTCCTGTGCAACATGCTCTAGATGAACCTGATTTGGCAGGGGGATGGACTGGATGATCTCTGTAAGTCCCTTCCAACCCCCACCATTCTGTAAATCCATGATTTACATCACATTTCAGATTTGTACTACTATTCATCAGATACATAGTCCAGGATAGTATTATGTGAAGTGACTTATTTTTTGTTGTTGTTGTTGCTTTCTTTCTCTCTGTCTCCTTGGCAATCATTACTATTTACTGCAGAAACATCCAAACATTACAAAAAAAAAAACCCAAAAAACCCAAAAGTGTCAGAACAAGAAGCCCTGAGCCCTGTAATTAAACCTTTAAGTAGACCCTAGGGAAAAAAAAATTAAATATGCTATATCAGAATTATGAATTTCCTGATTTTGCTAGCTGCTCAGAGATTTATAAATTAATTTCTGAGTAGTATAAACTTCTTAGTGGCATCTCAAAGAAGTTTTCACTTTACTCAGACTAACACTGAAGATGTATCTGCTGAGATCAATTAAGATGCTACAGAGATTGATAAATACTTGGATAATTACTGCAGACATTCAGATATCTCTTCATGTAGATCATACAGTATTACTTGGCTTTGTAAGACATACTGTGATGGGAGTATGCACACCTCTTAACTACCTCTTCAAGAGTTAGAGGTTAAGGCTGATGCTACTCACCAGCAAGGTTCTTTCAAATATTGAATGCAAGAAAATATTCCAGTGATTTTTGCTTGACTCTTCTTAACATTATCTCCTTTAAATTGCTGAATTTTAACTAGAAATTAAAAATTAACTGTAGATTCATGTATCACAACAAACTATTAACTTACGTTCTTCTCGGCCTCAGTCTCTGATCACTGTAAGGAATTAATGCTACCAGCTGATTTTCCTGCCCTG
>NW_008615747.1:0-5923 GCF_000691845.1 Merops nubicus | reverse complement strand
CTCTTTCAGAATTTAAACAAACAAAGAATAAGTATTGTTGCAGTTATTTCAGACAAAGAGTGCCCATTATAACCTAATGTCTCCAAA
Organism: Merops nubicus; assembly: GCF_000691845.1. Taxonomy (NCBI): domain Eukaryota; kingdom Metazoa; phylum Chordata; class Aves; order Coraciiformes; family Meropidae; genus Merops; species Merops nubicus. The sequence continues at coordinate 5,836 of NW_008615747.1, read as the reverse complement.
GAATAAACACTAAGGAAGGAAACATTTAAATTCCAGATAATGGCCCAAGCAGAACACTTCTGCAGCCTACCTCACTTTCTGAAAAAGAGCATGGCTTGCACAACATGGGGCAGAAAAAACACCAAGACCACAATGACCAAAATCAACAATAAATGCTGCCTCTGTGCTGCATACATGCACAGGAGGCAGCATGCCTCTGGAACTATTCCCTCAACAGAAACAAGGTACACAACAGCTTCCAGCTCTTATGCCACACCGTCTAAAGTCACAGGTCAGAACATTCAGAAGCTTGGGCACTAAGAACTGATCCAGAAGGCCTTCTACATGTACTCTTCTGAAAGGCAGAAGTTTGATTTCTTTTAAAAAAAATTATCCATTCGGGTGGCTTTGGCAACACAAGTTATACATACACTCCATTCTGGAAATGCCAGTATATAAAAAAAATACCAGTATATACAAAAGTTTCTCATGGGACTGAGCAACAGCACCCTTGAAGTCAACAAAGTATCTGCTGGAATTTCTCCAAGCAATAAGTTACTTCCCTAAACAGTGTTTTTAAAAGGGAGCTATCCTAGCTACCTTAACAGCAGAAAAAGAACACAAGCACAGATGAGTTGTTGCATATACATGGGCTACAGCTGCCTTTATAGCTTTTGCTTTTTGCTGTACAAGAAAAATGGAATTCAGATTTATCCAGGAATCCTCCGAAGAAATAAGGTTTTTGAACATAGATGTCCCACTATTACTGCATTTTAATAATAAGCATTTTTACTAATAAAACTTGCCATTGATATTATCAAATATTTCAAGTTACAAAGGAAACCAAACAAACTTCCTTCTCTGCAGTCTTTTGGTTAAGATAATTTTTAGTTGCATAGCTTCTCCATGCTTCAAATTTGCAGAATTCAGAGGTACTCAAAGAATATATTGTAGTAGAAAGTTTAACAGCTAACAGACAAGTCTCTTGTATTTGCAACCATTTAAATATCCTGAGGCCCCTGTCACTTTTTCCCAGGTGAGACAGAAGTATTTGTGAACTATACCAGAACCTAATCACATTGAAGCATATGTACAAGAACAGTATGACACAGATATCAGCCAATTTTCCAAAGCTGCTGGTCAAAATCAGTTCCAAGAGCTTATACACCCAGTAATTTGATTATTGCTGGATACGAGTTCTAGCAAAAGCAAAGCAGTCCCAAACATGAAACTCTCTCACCACTTTCTCCACTCCCCCAAAGGGAAGAAGCAGCTGAAGCAGAAGGCTGTGCCTTGACACACTGCATTTGCCACTCTCTCTAAGCCCAGATACCATGTATACTCCTTTGAAAGGTCTATTTCTAAATAGCTGTTCAGGTGACTTATACAGAAGTATAATAAAGCAGAATGTTTTGTTTTGTTTTTTTTTAGAAGACCAGGAAATGCAAAGGATGAGGGCAGCAAGCACACAAACACTGGGCAAAAAGACTAATGCTGTGCAACCTATTCCTCAAGCAGCCAGATCACACATTTTCAGCTCCCAGAAGGGACAGATGGGATGAAGGGAGGGTACAGAAAACAAGGGGTACCGACAGCAGAGACAGCAAGAAAATTTGCTGTATGTGGTCAGGTAAAAGGTGTTGTAGCACAGGTCAAGTTTTCAATTCCTCACCAGTACACACCAACCAAGTCTTCAATTTTCCCCATCCCCTTTAGAAAAGATCCAATACATTGGATACTAATACCCTATGGACAGAGCTCTTCTAACCAATAACCTGAAACAGCAGTGGCTTAAAGTAAGTTATGGCTCTGGATGATGTTCAATATGTACAGGGTTTAAGTGCTGAAAAACCTGACAACTCAGCACTTTGGCTTAAAAAAATCTGTACTGAATGTATTCATAGCAACAGAAAGACATGGGACACCCTACATATACTGTCACACTTCAGAGGCACGTTATGCTCTAGAACCGTATTTTCCAAATATTTCTGGGATTTGCTATTCAACATATGGCTTTAAATAAGAGATTCTTCTCCAACCATGAACAATATCCAAAGCAGCATGTAAAAAGAAGAACTGAATACTACCCTGGTCAGCTATTAACCCCCTCACATCTGTTTTCAGAAGGATAAGTTGTTATTTAAAAACACCACCACTTCTAAAGCCTTCATTTCCATTAGGCTGCCTCCCTAAAGCAAATATGATTAGGAAGCACAGGGAGAAGTGAGGTGGAGACAGTCCTCTTCACAAGTTTTGAGGTAAGTGACCTTATTTCTAGGTATTCAAATTCTTGAATTAAAAAACCTAGATTGACTATCATATATAGAAACCTACACTCTTTTTCTCCCCATGCCTAGTGATACCTTTAATACTCTGTATTTGCAGCTATTTTTGCAGTATTTGAATAGTTTAAAACAGGTAGTTAAAAAAATAAAAATAGAGGTTTGGAAATTCAACTTGCAAGAACTACAGATGTGTAAATTTAAAGCTGAGAAGCAAGGAACACTGAATTGTACACACAAGAGAAGACTCAACAGGCAACAGTCAAAGCTGTCTCAATTTACATTTTCATTCATCCAGTGTAACCATAATAAAATGCTTAGGGTTAATAAGTCAAAAAGATGAAAAAAACTTCCTGATTAGTAAAGTTATTTGTCAATAATTATTATAGTCACAAGTGCACATGGTTAGGAGGCAAATTTATAGGTTAAAAAAAGAAAGAAAACCTACCTCGTGGAATTCTTCCTGTTCCCTGGCAAGTCGGGCAGGTGACGCTGTCTCTTCCTGTAAACTCCACATAGGGAAACTGTGATACATCTCCACATCTGCTGTCTTCGTTGTGCGACTCCGAGTGAACTAGCCTGTTCCTCATATTGTCAGACACTGTACCTCCATCGTAGCCATCTTCCTTGCACGTGTACATGGGCAGGTGAGAAAGTGATTTGCCCATGTCTAAAATAAAAGAGTTTTCATGGAGAACTATTCAAATATGGCTTGCATTTACTCCTCCACATCAGGTAACTGTTAGTCTACGGTTATCGCTACAATAGGACTCCTCCCTTCAGCCCCTTAAAACCTGCAAAGCACTAAAGCCCTGTCAAACTGGAATCAGTCCGGAGCTGTAAGAACCTGAACCAACTAGCTTTGCTCAGATCTTACAACGGACAGGTTGAAGGGGGAACAGAGGAGAGGCTTCTAAGTTAGAACAGTTCAATTGCTGGCAAAAGGTTGCAACAGTCAATTTGTGCTTTCCAAAGGACTGGTATTGTACAGACTTTCATACAACACAGTAATCTTTTATTCAACAAAATGTAACACCAGGCTCTAGAAAGCAAATTTGCAGTTTTCAGTGGATTCTACATGCACAACAGACACAACTCTAATAAGCTTTTTAAGTTGGACTTATTTTGAGAACACAGGATCAGCTACTGATATCCAAGCCAGAAATACAGATCTCCAGGTGTTTAAACTGATAATTTCCTTTAACCCAAAAGAGGGCCGATTGACAGCAAAGCCAAGGAAAAATGGAAGTTACTTTAACATAGCTGCTGGCAATATGTAGCATCTATAAAGACTTACTAAAAAAAAGGTATTAATTAGAAAAGCATTTTTGCTACCTAAGCAAAATTTTAAATTTCTCATTACTGTAGCTTCTCAGCCAGGACATTGAACACTTAGAACTATAGGCTGTAATGAAGTGATGCAAGTGGAAACTTTCCCAATTTGCAATAAGTGGGAAACAAACTCAAGAGTAAAAAAGAAAAATAAATCCATACAGCAGAGGCAATGATTTCTCCAGCTTATCCCCATAACTCATTGCAGTTACTTAACACAGAGATACCAGCCATAAAATTCAGCAGTGTCTTGGGGAAAAGGATGATTTAAAGAAACAAGTGTGCAAAACTTCAGTTTTTCCATTGTAAGTGGCAATTTTAAGGTGGCTGCTAGAAATCATCATGCTGGTAACCATCATTCCTGAGAAGAAGATTAAGAGAGCAAAACAAGTCAGAGTATTTACTCAAGACAGAACAGCAAGACCTCAAATATGGTGATGGTAGTACAAGCACAATATTAATTAATTATATTGCCAGAAAGGCTAGGTGAATGTAGGAGAGGAAAAATAATTCAACAAATGCCAACAAGTCCCATTTACTGTTCCAGCAAACATGCAGCACTATTTTATTTCTTTAAGACATTAAAAGCCCTTATGCTGCTCCAGCATCTTTAAAATATTCTAAGTTTGGGAGCGCTTCAATAATAAAAATTGTTGAATTGAAAATTAAAACTATTAAGCCATTGAAAAAAATTTTGGAAAAAGCTATTGACAATGTTGATAATTATTCCATGCAGGGTTTTTGTCTACTGCTCTCCTTGCAACTCACCTACAGCCTTTAAGCTACAAATCAAGTGTTGCAGATTAGCCAATAGCCATCACAGGTATAGGTCTGAAACCTTAGGGATCAATCCCTGGTGCTGTTGTGTTACGACTATTCAACTTACCTCTATTGATGGCGGGCTCAGCCTATATATACATAACTAAATACAGAAAAAGCAGAAAATCCTTGGAAAAAAAACAGGAGTATCCTACAACCACACTATACATGTTTTTGTGTGTTTATTTCATACTAGCTCTTGTTTAGACTGACAACATCCACTCACAACTGAGGTGCACCTTCTAGTTTTAGCTTCTTCCAAAAGGCAGAGAATTCACACCCTCCCAGATCACACTATGATGTGAACCAAATTTTTGGAAGCAATGATGATGAGGAACTCATTTCAAGAACACACCCTTTGTTTGAATTAAAATACTAGTGCAGATGTATTGTCCAATGTCAACTGTACCAGAGCCCAAGTAATTAGAAACTACTAGTGTTGTTCAAGTGCCACAGACTTAGGAGACATGTCTCAGTTCAGAAATGAGGAAACAGACAACAACCTTCAAGTGAAATGTGTTCCTCTAACATGTTTCCCCTCCAACCAAGCTCTGAATCTTATTTAAAGCTGACCAAAGCTCAAGAACAATTTGTTCTTTTATCTAGCACTTATATGCTGAACAGTAACAGTTCTGAGAACATACCATCTTCGTACAAGACAGATTCCATACTGTCAGCAAAATCACAAACCCTACTTCCTTAAGAGCTGTGCTTTGACTCAGTCTCTCCTTCATAACTGATGAAGACATTCCAGTCTCCTTGGCTTTGTCTGGTTTCCTTAAATTCACAGTCTGTTAGAGTTTGGCAAGTTTAAAAAAAAAATAAATCAATAAGTGGCTTTTGCTTAAGGTTGTATCCTTCAGACTTCTATACAATCGCAGCATAACAGTATATACACAATACCCTAATAAATCATGTCCCAGGCACACAGAATTAACACATCTGGAGTTACCTGCAAGACTGGGGAAAAACTCTTTTTGTTTATAAACTCAGTGAAGCTTTATAAATTTAAACTAGATTGCTATGCTTCTCTAAAGAGTTAGGGTGGCGTTCTTACCCCTTATATGCAACTCGACAAAACTTGAGGTTGCCAACCTACTTCTTTTTCAAAGCAGCAAGAGACTTTTAAGCACAACCATCTCCTGCCCTATCAGCTGTGGCTTAACCACGAATGTTGCCAGCTCCTCCAAAACAGGCAAAACGGCAAGAACCGGTCACAGATGCGCTCAGCGAGGGCAGGCACACCCGGTGCCGCTTCTCACAACTCTTCCAGACGCACCTCTTGGACACCGCCTGCTCGGCAAGTCTGGCGCTGCCAAAACGGCAGGAGTCAGGAAACCTCCCTGAAATTTACGGATTTGCTCGCCTGTAAGGCCAGCGCGGCCGCTGCTCTCGCGAACATGGCGAGGTTTCCAGCCGGCAGG
>NW_008615746.1:21402-24931 GCF_000691845.1 Merops nubicus | reverse complement strand
CACCAGCAGCAGCCAGCACAGCCCAGCTGAGCATGTGACAGCAGCACCCTGGCTCCTGGCAGCTCCTGTCCAGCTGCCTCTGCCCCAGGAGCTGGCACGAGGCTCTGCTGGACTCAGATGGGGCTGGAAATGCCCCTGCCCTGCCCTGGGGCTGGGCTGAGGGTGCCTGTGGGAACGGGGGGCCAAAATTCTGCCCAAGTCTTTGACTCAGAACTGTTTATTACTGTGTGTATATCATGGGCCTGTGGAAATCATCAAAAAAATACAGAATTCTGGGGATTAAGAAAACACTTGCACACCTCTTCTCCAAGTTAAATCAGCACCTTTGCTATGTTGATCTTGTGTGTTGGTAGCACTGCATCGTGTGTAAGTTGTACCCATGCTGAAATAGGGAAGCTAACTGCATGTTTCTACTACTTCTGTGTCATTAGTTTATTTTGAATGTGAGACTGGACTACAGAATCTCCTGCCTGCTTTGTATATTTAAACATGAATTTGATGAAAGCAATGCCCAGATGTCTGAATCACCCACTGGAAGCAGTAATCAAGAAGTGCCAGCTAATGTACCAGGTTAGTTATTGTGCAAAAAATGGCTTTGTGTGGGTTAGGGGAGACTCTAAGAGTCTATTAGAGGTGCTAATTGAATAATTGATCCAGATTCTTGCTTTGGCACATGAATACTCCCACTGAAGCAGAGTACCCTGCTAGCAGTGGCAATAACAGAGTTAGAGATCATTTCAATATACCCCAAAAAACCTCCAGGGTTCATTTGTACTCTCTCCTACCTGCTTCTGTGACGTGTTGTGTGTGACCAGGAGCCTGAGATGCATCCTTTAAACAAAACCTGAAATAAACACTATGCTGTGGGATCTGTCACCAGCTTCAGGTTTTTTTTTCCTATTAACATTTGTTGGTGAAGGAGAAGGGTCCCCAAAGTCATCAGATTTCCCCCATCCCTTCCCCGTGTTGTGTGTGACCAGGAGCCTGAGATGCATCCTTTAAACAAAACCTGAAATAAACACTATGCTGTGGGATCTGTCACCAGCTTCAGGTTTTTTTTCTATTAACATTTTTTGATGAATGAGAAGGTCCCCAAAGTCATCAGATTTCCCCCGTCCCTTCCCCCTGGCCTGATGCCTCTACCCACCCCAATTTCTCCCTTCCTAAGGTATTGTAGGAAGGGAAGACATCTGGAGGTGTCTGTCTTGGTGCTGTTACACTAGGGGATGGAAGTAAGTGGTTGAGGAGCTTGTTCTTAATTGGCAGCACCACTGTTAGTGGACTGGGTAGCTGGGCTGTTGTCAACTGCTCTACCTCATTTTGGGGGGAAGTGTCACACAGGACATGGACCACGTGGGAATAACTGGACTTGACAAGTGCAGCTTATTAGACATCAAACAGCTTTTCTTCCTCGATTTGGGGACTATCTCAAGATGCAAAGGAGAAAGATAAGGAGAATGTGGTTTAGATGTGAAGCCTTCAAAGGGAGGAGACTGTTCCTTTTGATCTCACTTCAAAGGGGATGTGCTTTCTTTTTTCTGGGGCTGCCTGTCCAGCACCCCCGGGGCTCCAGGGCCTTCACAACTGGGGTGCTGGGGAGGGCAAGAGCTCTTCCTGTGAGCTGAGCTTGGGAAGAGAGTTCATCCATTTTTGGCAAGGATGTGAAATGCTCTCTGTTCCCCTTTGCACATCTTTGTGGAGAACTGAGAGCACCAAGCCTGGTTTATCATTTTTATTTTTATTTATTTCAGAATATTGGTCATTGGCCATGGGATGATATGAACTTATAGTGAAAAATCCAGTAGACCTTTTTGTTTATTGAGCCACAGGGGTATTGCTGTCATTGCTGAAGTTACCTATTTAGAATTTCTCAAGGATGAAGTTTGCTGTTTGTGGTGGTTGGTCCCTCAGAATGGCACCAGGTTCCATCAGTGTCCTGGAATGATGCTGGTGCCATCTAAAAATAAAAGAATACTAAGCCTGGATGTTGCTGAAGTTGTTATGCAGTTTAATTTATGATCTGAGAAGAGGTTAACTTGTCTTATGTTCTATTAGCAGGCTGCTTCAGTAACCTCTCAGCATTCCTCTCAGCTTGTTACAACCCCTTTCTTACACTTACATCACCACTTAAAGTGTTTTTAGGCTGCTAAATCTTTGTTGCAACTCTGACATAACATATTTGTCTTGTTTATTTCCCCAGGAGCCCTGGACTTTGAACATATTGAAGAACAAGCCGAGGGGATCTTTGGTGGAAGGCAAGTGTCTCTTCACCAGTGCTGCTCAAGGGGTAGCTCAGGAGTTCCCAGGCTGCAGACCTCAGGGCTTCCAAGGAGTGGAGATTGCAGCTGGAAGTGAGGTGGTCAGTGGGAAAAGATGGGAAGCAGCTGCCGTAGTTACTTACCTAGGCTTCATTTTGGTGCAATGTCTTTGGTGCTGCTCCAAGTAGTGGCTATTTGGATTAAAAAAGATAAGGAACACAGGGGTCCTTCAGCCAGAAGGGTCTTTGGGAGAGCTTCATTAGTGTGGGTGAGAGCCAGACTGGAGGATTAGTGCATCTAAACTCAATGCTGCAGTGAAATCTTAAGTGGAAAAGTTTGTGTGGGCAAGGACTGGGAGTTCTGCTGAGACAGGTATATATTTAGCCATTTTTGTCTTGGATAATGTGCATTAAACTGCACGTGCATGACAGAACAAAGCATACCAGAACATTCCAAGCCTGCCCTCCTGGAGCAGCTTATATCCTTTCTGAAATCACAGGACAGCAGGTCAGTGACAGTCTTCAAGTACTTGAGCTTGTCCTTAAGCTGCTCAGAGCTGCAGTTGTTTTCTGTAAACCTAAGATAGCTGAGTTCTTAAATGAAGGCAGAAGTGGGGAGAGAAATTCATTTACAGAATTAATGGCCAGAATTTTTAATGTCAGTGTGCAGACTCAGAAGCAGAATATGGAAAAGATTCAGGGGGCATCGATAAGCAAAAAACCCAAACCCCACTCTGAGTATCTTAAACTCAGAGGTGCAGGGGAGAGGGGGAAGAGGAGGATTTCAAGTGTTTGATATAATCACCATTGCAACCTGGACACTGAGATGGGGTTTTATTTCATAAATAGCAGGAAACTTTAGTGCTGGGACTATTTGAGGAATAGGGTGAGGCTCACATAGGGACAAATATTTTTGGCATAATTTTGACCCTGAGAAATAGAAGTTGGATAATGTAAGCTATGTGAACCATGGTTAATGAGATTTTGGAGTAGCCTTCCTATAAAGCAGTACACCAAAAATCCTTGGGTATCTTTTGGCAGCACTTGGTTTGATAAATATCCTCCTTATTTAGAAGTAAGAAAAAAAGTTTTTCTCTCACCACTGACTGGACTTAACATGCTGAGACATTCAGTCTAATATGCCAGTTAACCCCTATGCTCTGTTTTCAGTGAGGAGAACACACCACTGGATTTGGACGATCATGGTGGCAGAACATTCCTCAGAGTTTTGTTGCATTTAACAATGCATGATTATCCTCCTCTGGTGTCTGG
>NW_008615746.1:15764-21371 GCF_000691845.1 Merops nubicus | reverse complement strand
TCTTCCGACACTTCAGTCAGAGACAAGAAGTCCTTCAGGCTTTTAAGCAGGTATGTGTGTGTACTAAGAGCATTATCCTTCATCTGAACCTGTATTGCAGCTAAAACCAACCCTTTTGTGTAACTCATGCATTGCATTCCTGTAAGGTTCAACTCCTTGTTACCAGCCAAGATGTTGACAACTACAAGCAGATAAAACAAGATTTGGACCAGCTGAGGTCTATTGTGGAAAAATCAGAGCTTTGGGTGTACAAAGGCCAAGGTCCTGATGAGGCTATGGATGGAGGGCAAGGTGAAAATGAACACAAGAAAAAAGAGGTAATTGTGTTTGCATAAAGTCATGTGTTTTTATTGTATGAAGCTGTAACTGTTTCCCAAAATGTGACAAAAGCCCACCTTTCCAGCACACTGCATGGCCTGGTGAGGCCATCTGTATTGCTCATAGATTGAGGCAAGAATAAGAGGAGGACTTGAGGCAGTTGATGCCAATTCATGTCAAGTGGAAACTGCTCAGGAGTAGCAGCCACTGAAGTGTCACCTTCAGGCTCTGACAGGGCAGTTGGTTTGGGTTTGCTCTGGCTCCCGAGCTGCTGTCATCACTGACAGGTGGCATGAGCTCTGTCTGGTCAAAAGCACCTCGAATGATGTCAGGGCAGAGCTGTGAGCTGTTCAGGTGATGTTTTGAACCGTGGCACTATGATTCAGTGACAGAAGAGAACAGTGCTGTATCTGTACCTGGGAATGCAGGACTGTCTTGGCATGCACACCTGGCTTGGAAACAAGTAAACACCTTTTGCCTCCCTATAATCTGCAATCAAATAGAAAAGACTGAGGGAATTCAAGAAATAGTCCCTGCTTTATGAACATCTGTTGTTGGAATTAAAAGTAATTTACTTGTTGCTTTCCTTGTGCATAGTACTGAGGTATGTCAGTACTATGATAGCTGTGCAGTGATAGTTTAAAAATAGTGAAGAAGGAGAAAAAGTAAGAAGTTTTGGGGGAGAGGACTTGGTTACAGGCAGAATGTGACAAGGAAAGGAAAGGACAGGAGGTTGCTGTCTCTAAAGTCATCCTGCCCTCACCTTATTTAATGTTAAAGAGGTCGATGTGACTTGACAGGATAATTACAGATGTGTTTTTCTGAGAGTGTCAGAAATCTGAAGGATGACATTCCTTTCTAAGAGCAAGCAGGCACTGTTCTAGAATGCTAATTTTAGCCTTCATGAAGACAATAGTATAAGCTACTAATAAAGTGTCTGATTTTATCCTCAGGAAGGCCACAGCAAGTCCCAAAAGCCTGAGAGTACTAGCAGCTACAACTACCGTGTAGTAAAAGAGGTAAAACTTGGCTTCTTAGCAGTTAAATGGAAGCACGGATGAGTAACACTGCTCTGGAGAGCTGCTCTCAGAGGGAGGCACCCAGGGAAGTCTGAGTCACCCTTCCATTGTGGAAAGTATTTGCTGAGTAATAACACACCCCAACTTGAATGAGAAGCCAGGAGGGTGATGAGCATGACGTGTGTTCTTGCCTGAGGAATGGGTTAGTGAGAAACGCGGCGTTTTGCTGCTGTTTCAATAGTAACACAATATTTTTATTGTTGAAGGCAATGAAGTAAGCAAGTAGAGAAGCTGTTCCCTGTGCCCTGTTCAGAGTACCTTGCTCTCAAAACCACCATGCTGTTGAAATTTAGACTCCCCAAGAGCATGTGTTGGTGTGGTGTGAGGCAATGGTATCTTGGTGTCTCTGTACTGCGGAGCCCAGTGCTGGGTTCACCTGACACGTGTCACTGCCTGGAGTCACTGTGCTCCATGCAGCTGTGCTGCCAGCTCTTGCTGCTCTCTGGGAGCCACCTGGGCTGCTCTAAAAGCCAGCCCAGGGCTGCAGCTCTGAAGCCAGTCTCCTCTGCAGATCCTGCTGCGGCTCAGCAAGCTCTGTGTCCAGGAGAGCGCCTCGGTCCGCAAGAGCCGCAAGCAGCAGCAGCGACTCCTGAGGAACATGGGAGCTCATGCAGTGGTGCTGGAGCTGCTGCAGATCCCTTATGAAAAGGTTGGGTTTCTCTATGCCTGTTGCCTTGCTTCGTGTCGTGTCGATGGGCTTTTCATACCTCCTCTGACTCTTCCTGAACCTGTTGCCTTTATGTTGGATTCACAGAGGCTGTTTTGTTACAGCCTCATAAGCTGTGGAATATCCACACTTCAGAAATAATGGGGAGCTGGTCACAGAACCTCAGCATGGTGAGGGATGGAAGGGACCTCTGGAGATCTTGTGCAACCCCCTTACTCCAGCAGGGTCTCCCAGAGCTGGTTGCTCAGGGCTGTGTCCAGGCAGGTTTGGAATATCTCCAGAGGAGGAGATTCTTGGGTAAGCTTTGATTGAAGTCTTTGAATATACAGTGTTATGCACCATTTCCTGAAGAAATAATTGTCCATCCTAGCTCAGAGTAAGACCAAGGTTTAGTTCTCAGCTTCCTGTGGGAGCTGTGTGCTGCCTTGAAGTGAAGCTGTCTGTGGAAGCAAGACCCTCACTATTGCTATGGGGTAGCTGTGCCATCCTGGCAGCACTGAGGGAAACTGGGGCACTGGTCCTGTGTGGGATTGATCAGCAGGTCTGCCCAGTAGTTAAACCCCCCCCTCAGTTGTAGAGTCCCAAACTCCCCCTTAGAGACAAATATCAAGTGGCTCTCCAGATGAGGTCTGCTGTTCATATCTGGCCATGTCCAAGTGCCTGGTCGTGTCAGCAGTGTGGTTTGAAACCCACTGTGACTGGGCAGCTCTCTGGTCTGAGCTTGCAGAGCAGCTCATTGTGCTGGTGAAGCACACCCTCAGGTCTCCCATCGGTCACAGGTGGCAGGTCCTTATTTCTGCATAGGTGAGGGAGCTCCTCACATTTTCCTGGTCACTCTGCTGCCCTCTGAGCCAAATTCAACAGGTTTCTGAGAACTGGTAATTCTAGAATTAGCTCTGATTAATGTTAAGATAAGTCTCATGCTGCCTTGCTTCATATTTTGCTAAAAAATTGGCAGCAAAACCTCCCTCCAGCACCTCTTGTCACCTCTCTGTCCCACACATGTGAACACATACAGGACAGGCAGTGTGGAAGGTATTTCACCCTTGGAAATCTACAAATCTCCTTCAAACTAAAAGCAGACACCGATTTTCCAGGCTGCATTTTATCCTGTCAGTGTGCTGGTCACCCCTGCTGATGTCAGAGGAGAGGCACAGACTCCTGAAGGTGCCAGGGAAGGAGCCCGGGGCGGTGCTGTGGCGATGGGAACGGTCCGTGCCGGAGCCGCCCGGCCGGCTGCCAGCGTGTGCTCCAGCAGCCTGGCAGCCTCCTGGGCAGCCCCGAGGTGCTGACGTGTGGTTTGGCCCCCGTGCTGCTCTGCTCAGACGTGTGAAAGTGGCTAAAGCACGTTGCTGGCAGGCTGGGCCGTGGCGTGTGCGAGTCTAGGGGATAAACTGCTGCCATTCCCGTTCCCCTCGTTATTTTTGGTGCTCTTTAAAGCCGTGAGGCAGGCCAGGCTCATCCCCAGCATCTGTGCACTGGGTGGAGGTTTGTTTTTCTTTGGAGTGTGAGAGAGACGTGACAGTTCCCTTGCTGAGCTGGGGCTGCAGCTCGTCCAGTACTCACCTGAAAGTGAACCTTCAGATTCTCTTTAACCCCGTCTTGTGTCATGCAATCGCAGGCTGAGGACACGAGGATGCAGGAGATAATGAAGCTTGCACACGAGTTTTTACAGAACTTCTGTGCTGGGAACCAACAGAACCAGGCGTTGCTGCACAAGCACATAAACCTGTTCCTTAACCCAGGGGTAAGAGTAACCTCATGCTGTGATTTATTGCTTTTTTTCTGGCAAGAAAAGAGAATGGGTTGTCCCTGGTGATCGCCTCCGGGCCTGGGCTGATACAAGACTGGTTGGAGGAGGTCACACTTTGTTTTCTAAAGCCTCAAAAGTTGGCAACGTGTTTGTTTAGGACCATTTCAGTGTAGAAAGTTCAAGGGGCTGAAGTGGCATGAAAAATAGGCTTGGATAGGAGCCGTTGTGTTCAAAGCCTAGGTCCTCAGAAATGTGCACAGTCCTGCACCCTGCATGAGCATTGACTTTATCCTGACCTCTGTGTGGCTTTAGCGATGGGTTTATTTTCTCCTTTCTTTCCTCTCCTCCATCAGATTCTGGAAGCAGTGACAATGCAGCACATTTTCATGAACAACTTCCAGCTTTGCAGCGAGATCAATGAACGTGTTGTGCAGCACTTTGTCCACTGCATCGAAACGCACGGCAGGAACGTTCAGTACATCAAGTTCCTGCAGACAATTGTCAAGGCGGAAGGAAAATTCATTAAGAAATGCCAAGATATGGTAATGGCTGAGGTGAGAGCTGCAGAGATTTGCAAGGTCTGAACAGAAGTTTTCACATACCATTTGGTGAAGATGACAAATTGATCCTCTCGCTTCTGGGACTGCCAAGAAGCTGACAGATAGTTCCTGCAATGCAAAAAGAGCATACAGCCACCAGAAAGCATGGGCTTTTTTGTGACCACAGGCTTGCTGAGCTCTTCTGTAGTTACAACAAGGGTTATTAAAGATACTCAGAAGGTACTTTCTAGGCTTACACACTCATAGGTGGCCTTACAAAGCCTTCTCATGGTGCCTTTCTCTAGTGAATGTGGCTAGAAGAGAAGCAGTTTCATTTCAAGATCACTAATGCAAAAGGAGGATTTTACCATGAGAGTATTTTGATGGGAATTTATCTTGCCAAGATTTACACATTCATCTGTTCAAGTGCTGAAAGGGGGAGAAGTCTGAGGGTCTTCAGGAGTTTGGTGTGTAGGTAACTGGGAAATGAGGGTGTCAGGATAGAAGGGGAGAGGAAAGAGAAGGGTCATTAAATCCCTTTAAGTTGGGTATTGGATGTGGTCTGTTCAACAGTGTATTTACACATCTGATGGGTTGTTATTGGCCTCCGCAGCAGGGGGAGCCCAAGGATCAGATCTGTCAAGCTCTGGCTTTTGTGGATCAATCTTAATAGATTAATCAAAGGTCTTCTATATTTTGTCATTCAGTTAAAAATTTTTTGAGCTTCTCAACACAGACTTGAGTTTGTGATGTTCTCAGCAATCAGCTTCCACAGGGGTCAGCAGCTGCTGAGAAGAGGGGGTTGCCTTTGGGGTTGCAGCTGCCTTTTTGGCTAGCTGTTGGCCACAATCCCTGTGGGGGGACAGCCCCAGATCCCTCCAGCTGCACGCTCAGAAGTGCCCAACCTGGAGCAGGTCTTGGTTTGCTCCTTTTCCTTCCCTTCATGGAGGCAGAGAAAAGGTGACCCTCGGGGTCTCAGATGTGAAGCTGATAGAAATCTTCAGCGTGTGACTTAACGTGTCACTCGCTAGCCCTGGAAAATTGATGCTGTTTGTTCAGAAGGGTGGAATTACTGAACCCTGCTGTCTTCCCACCCGGCATGCCCCGGGGTGTTCCTCTGACCAAAAGGGTATGTCTCCAGCTGGCTGTCTGAAAGAGTCAGCTGGGGCAAGATACGTGAAATAAAAAAGCACAATAGAAAGTCACGAGCTTCTTGGCACAACTTGTGTCTGAGCAGCCAGTCAGACTGAC
>NW_008615746.1:0-15733 GCF_000691845.1 Merops nubicus | reverse complement strand
GGTTCAGAAGTGGTAAATTCTTTAAGACAAAATGTCAGGGGAGCACGTGAGGCATGAATGTCCAGCTGGTGTGGGGGCTGCACTCCTTTGAAGTGTCTAAAGAGCTGTTGGGCTTTGCACCCTGGCAGCCAGCGCGCAGAGGAGGGAGGGGAGGTGCAGGGCCTTTGATCTGCTGATGGGATGGATGTTTTCCTCTCTCTGTAGCTGGTGAATGCAGGAGAAGATGTCCTCGTGTTTTACAATGACAGAGCCTCCTTCCAGACTCTGGTGCAGATGATGAGGTCGGAGAGGGATCGGATGGATGAGAACAGCCCCCTGATGTACCACATCCACTTGGTAGAGCTGCTGGCTGTGTGCACGGAAGGCAAAAACGTCTACACAGAAATAAAATGCAACTCCCTTCTTCCTTTGGATGACATTGTCAGGGTAGTAACCCATGAGGACTGCATACCCGAGGTGAGGGCTCTGGCCTCTGTACTGTGCTGGGTTTGGGTGAGGGAGATTTGCTATTGCCAGGTCTGGCCTGGGCAGGGTGGTGCTGCAGGTGGATGGTAAGCTGGGAAGCTGGATTCCTTCCCTGGTTCTGCTGTCAGCGACCCCAGTCAGTCTGGATAGCTAAATTCAAACCTTTTAGATATGTTTCCTTGCCCTTAAAATGGGAATGTGATGCTGTACTTGGTTGGTTTTTTGGGGTTCTTGAGGCAGAGGGGTTTATGGAGTAGGCTCCTTACCTTGAGCAGATGGTTCTGCAGCACTGGAAATGATTATCATGCTGACGTTTTGTGTGCAATAATCCTGGTGGTTTTCATTGGGTGATGTCTTGCTATTCATGGCATTAAATTTCACCATGGCTTAAATAAAAGGAAGGAGTAGAATTACAAATGATTTATATAGTAGTTCTAATGTGACATTTTATTCACTCATAATACCATTCAGGTTATTTTTTTAATGGTAACTTTTTTCTGTACTTTTAGGTCAAAATCGCATACATCAATTTCTTGAATCATTGCTATGTGGACACAGAAGTGGAAATGAAAGAGATTTACACCAGTAATCATATGTGGAAGCTATTTGAGAACTTCCTGCTTGACATCTGTCGGGTAATGATTTCTGTGCCTAGGAACTGAAGTCAAAAAGCTTAAATGAACCTGGTTAGTGTAGAGCAGGAAGAATAAGCCATAGCAGGTGCATCGAGGCAGT
This sequence comes from Merops nubicus, assembly GCF_000691845.1. NCBI lineage: Eukaryota > Metazoa > Chordata > Aves > Coraciiformes > Meropidae > Merops > Merops nubicus. The sequence continues at coordinate 14,533 of NW_008615746.1, read as the reverse complement.
CAGTACCCTGGGTAATACTGTGTTCCTCCAGATTTATATGTGCCTTCTCCTTATGCCTGTGGATTTCATTAGTCATATTCCATGGAACACATTAATACTTTCCTTTTTAAAACAAAAACAAAGCCTCAGAAAAGCCCCACACCCTGCTCTTTTGTCTACTGCCTTTTTCTCTTTTGCCACCTGGCTTGCTTATTCTGGCCAGGATAAGTGAACTCCTTCCCAGGCAATAGTTGACGTTTTTTGGCAGGTCAGGACACATTTTTTCCAAGCTTGGCATTTGTTTGGCCATATGGCTTTTTGCCTGGGATTCCAAGTATTTCCCCATATGAAAGCATTACACCTCAGCCCTACTTTCTTTCCTCTGAGGCACTCTGGGTTTTTCCCCCCCTCCTAAACACGCTGCGTGCCAACCCATTAAACCAGTAACGGTGCTGGGCTTCTGCTTCTGTGTGTGCTGGAAATGCAGGGGTCCAAGTGTCAGCAGTACCACGGTGGCAGGGAGTTGCTGGGCCTAGAGCAGGGTGAAATCAGAACTCCAGTCTGTAACATGTATTAGTGCCCCTTGGCTGAGCTGCCCCTGACCTGGGATGGGTTCTGCTGCAGGCGTGTAACAACACCAGCGACAGGAAGCACGCGGACGCCGTGCTGGAGAAGTACGTGACTGAGATAGTGATGAGCATTGTCACCACCTTCTTCAGCTCCCCCTTCTCGGATCAGAGCACCACTCTGCAGGTAGGAGAACACACAGAGACAGCAAAGTGAAAATATGCTGCCAGTGCAGCTACCCTCAGTCCAATTCCACTCCATTGACCTGTTAAAAAGACACAGTGTTTGTCCTGGAGGAGCAGATGTGTTCTTCGTGACCAGGGTGCTCCTTCTGCTGTAGAAGTGGAGAGATTTTTGGATCAGAGTCCAAACAAATGTTTTTCTAGAGAAGCTGAAGTGTCACATGACTTCACTAGCAGATTCAACCTAACACTGAGACCACACAAGTCTTTTGGAGAGAGTTTGTGTGTGTTATTTTGAGGTTCTGGGTAAGAAAATCACACTGCAAGGAGGGAAATGAAGGGTTTGTCCCTGGTTTGTTCTGCAGTTGCATCTAGGAGCTCTGGTCATCCTCTGAGCAGCCATAGATCAGAGTACAGTTGAATAAGACAGTGTGGGTGGTGTAGGAGAGCAAACAAGCAGTTTTGCTCAGCAGTAGTTCAGCATGCCAGCTGTCTAGCAGTGGCAGAGCAGCAGCACAGCAGAAGGGAGGTCTACAGAGTGCTGTGAGGAAGGAAGATAGGTAAAGCTTTGGTGGCAAGATTTCCAGACAGGAGGAGAGTGTGTTGCATTACAGAGGGTGCAAAGGTGATTGTTTAAAGAGAACCTATTTTATAGCAAGATCCTAATGTCCTTTAAAACCAAAAAACTTCCAGAAGCTCTAGTGTGTTTCATTACACTGAGTAATTTTTCTATTTTTCAAAAGTTGGGGATATATGGGGGGGAAGCTTAGAACATTTCTGGAGTGGCAGAAGGTAGAGATTGCTGCAGAACAGCAGTGTCAGGACTTTGCCCTAGTATTTGTATTGCAGCACAAAGATAACATCATTCTTTTATTCATAAATAACTTTTTGGGAGGAGTGTGGGTGGAGTGGTCAGGTGCCTGGCAGGTCTGTCAGAAGTTTGAGGATGGTAGTTGTTGAAACTTGATGCAAGCTCCTTGTGCCAAAGGCAGCTGTTGGTGGTGCAAACTCCAGGTTTGGAACTGAATGCAACTGGCAGCAGTTTAAGAGGCATCTGGTTCCCAAAAATGGCTATAAAGGGCATCTGGCCATTTGATGTGCCAGTCCCTTGTCAAGGAATGGATGTGAGGCCCTTGCATCATGGTGCACAGCCTGGGGGCCTGCAGTGCTCCAGGGCAGGCTCCATGAAGCTGCTGCATGGCTGTGCAGCAGGTAGAGGCTTTCCTGCTCAGTGTGAGCAGTAGTGTTCCTGCTCATGCCTCATTGATGTGTGCTATCAACCTTCTTGCTAGTTTGTCAAAACCTCATTGAGAGACATGTGAAACTGAGCTCAGGTTAGCCTTGTGCCCTGGGGCTCTGCCCTCCTCTCTTCCCTCTGTACCTTATACCTTGGCTGTCACGCCTTTAATTGTCATCTCAGAGTGCAGAGCATTTGGATACACTCCTTACCATCATTTTAGCTGTCTGTTAATTTTCTGTCAGCAATTTTTCTTTAGTTTCTCAATCTCTCCCTCTGTCTAGCAGGATGAAGTAACTTAGTTCACCTCTCCTTACCATCTCAGCTGATAGCTCTTACCCTGGATCCACCTTTCCTCCCCAGCTCCAGGTTAAAAGCTCTGTTTCTCTCCCTTTTTCTGCCTGTCAAGACTCTTGCCTGTAAGCAGGGACTCTCCCACCTGAGGAGTACAGCCCCTTGGAGCACCTGGTTGGTGGCCATCACTCCTCTGGGTGGGATTTTCCCCCTTGTCTGAGATGCTGCAGGACAGTCTGCAGCCACTGGTGCTGGACCTAGTGCTGCTGTCTCTGTGGGCTGGTGACAGTGCCACTCTCCTTGGCATGGCCTTTGGCTTAGGTCACTCCCCATCCTTTCTGCTGCACCTTGTCATCTCCTTTCTTCCCTTGCAAGCCTCTTCTTGTCTCATGCTCTTTCATGTTACAGCTTGTTCAACTTAAATTGTGCCTCCTTTGAGTCAGACCAGCCTTGCTTGTTCAAGGAACACCTTGTGCATCTGTCACACAGTGCAAATAATATAAAATTAGGAGAACATAAGTAAGTCTTTTCAAAGAACAGCTGTCCAGAACTTTTCCTCTTTAACAAGTGCTGCTTAGCCTGTTTGCCTCCTAAAGGTGCTGCTGCCCAAGGCTTTCCTTGACAAGTTTAGTTGGAGGCATGTGGAACACAAAGTAGATTTCTTATTTGATTTATTGACCTAATTTAAGCAAATGAAACATCTTTGAAGCTCTTTAAGACCAAAAAGTCTTTAAACACCAACTAAAAGGAGTATATAGGCAGCTTAAATCCAAAAGTGCAGGTAGTTTCAATGCCCTTGGAGGATACTACTGTCTGCTGCATTTTTGGTGTTGGGCTTGTTTCTAGAGAGGATAATAGGTATTTGCCTCTTAGTACTATTTGGTTCTTGAGTTTTAATGTTGCTTTTGTCCATTTCATAATGGTGTTATTTGATGAAATGATCTAATAGATTTAACTGTCTGATAGGTTTGGCTTTTTCATCTGACTCCACTTTTTTTCTTACAAGCAGGCATTAATCTTGACCAGAATAAACGAGGTATTGTTTTGCTGGTTCCTAAGTCTTGTGGGCTTTGCACTGTGGTGTAGTTCCCTTAGCTGATAGAAACATGGCATAGCTAGCAGGCACAGGGACATGGGCTGTTCCTTCTCAGTGGATGTTCATTTGAAATGTGTAAAATACTCTTTCCTCTACAGGTAAAATAAATGAATTGTTTCATGTAATTACTGTACAAAATCAAACGTGGAGTTTTGGTCACTGATGTTGGACTGCTGCACAGATGAAAGGGCAGAGCTGCTGTGTGTGTAGGAGCAGCTCACCTCTCTGTAGTGGAAGAACACCTTGTGAAACACAGGGCTGAGCCCCACGCCTTAATTTTGGCTGATCCATAGCAGCTCTAGTGTTTACCACTAACTACTACCTGCGTTCCACAGAACGTGCACACACACAGCTGGTTTCTGCAGTAAATGAGATACCAGCTAATAATACTTGAAGTGATGAGTTTCCAGCTCTGGAGCTGTGCTGTCATTCAGCCAGGAGCAATTCCCATTTACCTGTGGACTCTTGAGTCAGCTACTGGTCAACGTTAAAAGGGGAATCTCTGTGAGCCAGGTTTGCTGATAAATCTGATGAAGCAGATGGGGATGGCTGCTTATTTCCTTTGCTTAGTCAGGCTTCAATTACTGAGGCTTTATGCTTTAGAAGCTACATATTTAATGTTTCCCTTCCAGTGCTCGTTCCCACCCTTCCCGTGCAGTTGCTGATGGTGGTAGATACGCTGTCTATGACATGAAGTTGCCTAACAAGTGGATGCAGACCAGTTCAAGTGACTGGTGTGCAGGGACTCGTGGCTGATGGTGTTGATACACCTGCATGTGGTGTGCTGGGTTTGATTTTCCTTAACCTTGTGTTCTAGACTCGGCAGCCCGTGTTCGTGCAGCTGCTGCAGGGCGTGTTCCGAGTGTACCACTGCACCTGGCTGCTGCCCAGCCAGAAGGCATCAGTGGAGAGCTGCATTCGGGTCCTCTCAGATGTAGGTAAGAAATGGATGGAGTCAGAACTAGCTCCTGCAGACGTGCTCATCCACTATTTGCTGTTTACACGTTATCCTCCCAAAAGGAAAGCACCACTCACTTCCCACAGGTGCTGCCTGGGGGGGACTCGGAGCCAAGGCACAGTCCAAAGCCACAGTGACATTGAGATAAGGTCGTGGTTGAGCAATAGGTGTTGTCACCATAACCTGAAGTGCTTTCTCTGTTTAACCTCAAAACTCTCTGCAGTCCTGCTGATCTGCAGCAGGGAAATAGTTTTGTGCCACTCCTCCCACTGATTGGCTCCACTTGGAGTAGCGAGAAGTGTAGTTTGGAAGGGATATGAGGCCAGATTCTGTTGGATAGGTGTTACATGTGTCTCAGCATGAGATGCTGGGAGTGTGTGTGTAAGGACAGATTCCTACTCCCACACTGTAAAAAGAACAGTAAAAAGCTCCAAGGTGTGAAAGCCTCTAAACTTCATGCTACACAGAGGCCTGACCTATTCCACAGGGCCTGAGAGTGGTGGTGTTTAAAAGGCACATGAAGGGGTTGCAGGTAGAGCTTGTCCTCTTCTTGTGCTGGTCACTCTGCAGGGGCTGGAGGAGTCAATTCTTACTCACTTGTGCTTGTTGCAGCCAAAAGCCGAGCCATTGCCATCCCTGTGGACCTGGACAGCCAGGTGAACAATCTGTTCCTCAAGTCTCACAACATCGTGCAGAAGACTGCCATGAACTGGCGGATGACGGCGAGGAACGCTGCCCGCAGGGACTCGGTGCTGGCTGCCTCCAGGGACTACAGAAACATCATTGAAAGGCTGCAGGTGACTGCCCAACCCCTTCCTCCTTTGCTAAGCCTAGGGTTAGGGTCCTCTAGTCAAAGGCTTTTTCTGACAAACAGTTCTAACTTCATAGAAACGTGTTTAATGTGGAAACGCTGCCCGACCCAGTCTCACTGAAATAGCTTCTCCCTCTTTACCCATTCCTGTCTATCTGTCCATTTCAATTGGATTAAACTTCCTCTCTGCCTTCATATATATCTTGCTTTTTTCTCTTTGTGTATTAAGATAAATGTGCTTTCATTTTTGAAGTAGCTACATCTTTCCAAACGTCAAGGGAAAGGAGAATAATTTTACTTCGGTGTACAGTAATACTTTCTTTTTTGTCTGGTTGTGTATGCTTAAGTAGCCTGATCATGATCCCAGAATTGTTTTGATTGGAAGAGACCTTTAAGATCACAAAGTCCAACCCTTCTCCCAGCACTGCCAGGTCCCCACTGCCCCATGTCCCTCAGCACCACATCTCCACAGCTTGGAAACCCCTCCAGGGATGGGGACTCCACCACTGCCCTGGGCAGCCTGGCACAGCCCTGGACAACTCAGGTTGTGCCAGGGGAGGTTTAGGTTGGACATAAGGAAAAAATGTCTTCCCTAAAAGGGTTATTTCCTCTTGTCCTATCTCTTGTTCCTTGTGAGATGAGATCGATCACCCCTGGCTCCAACCTCCTTTCAGGGAGCTGTCAAGAGTTCAGTGCAGTTATGAATCTGCATTTTTCTTTCTTCTATATCAACAAAAGCATCTGCAGAGATGGGAGGGGGCTGGGGAACTAAGTGATCTGGGGGACTGCTGGAAATCAGGGCTTCCTTTTTGAAGACAACTATTAAACAATAAAACACAGTCTTATCTGACCAAACTGAGGTTTTTAATCTATTTTATCCAGGCAGGACAGACCTAACTGTCCTGTCCCTCTTTTGTGGTTTGTAAAATAAACTTGCATATAAATTCAGATATAGTTAATGGTGGTTTAAAGTCTTGATGTGGTTATCTTCTAGGACATAGTATCAGCTTTGGAGGATCGCCTGCGTCCCCTTGTCCAGGCAGAGCTCTCAGTCCTGGTAGATGTGCTCCACAGGCCTGAGCTGCTCTTCCCAGAGAACACAGATGCAAGGAGGAAATGTGAAAGTGGAGGCTTCATTTGCAAGTAAGTTGTCTTGAAATCTGGCTTGTTGGGAGGGGTTTTGTTACATTTGGCTTTTTGCCCATTTCCCACGCCCTGTGGAGTGGTGCCCTCTTGCCCAGCTTGGTAAGTTCTTGGTGTACTTTGAAGTACTTGTCAAGCACAGTATTTCGTGGTGTGGTCAAGGGAATTTGTCCTTGGAGGGGGGAAAAAACCCTCATGAGTGGTGGGGAAACACTGCTTGATAGGCTCTGACAGCTAATGCTTGAAAATTCCCTGTTTGCTGCAGGGTACAAGTGTGAGCAGCAGTAAAAATGAGTGAAAAAACTTTGAGCTCATCTGTATTATTCTAGCCCTGCCTTCAACCTCAGTAATATTTGGAAGGTACTTGACCTCTTGGCAGTTAGTGCTGGGTGCATGTGTCAGTCTGTTATTGGGTACATCACCCAGTGCAGATGCTGTTCAGGTTTGGAGGGAAGCAGGAAGGATTACAAGGCCATTTGGAGAGCAGTTCAGAGCAGAATCCAGCTTCTCAGATCACCTCCTGGAGGAGTGAATTAAGTGGGGATTTTGTGGAAGCTAGGTAGCATAGTGACAAACAAAAACCTGTCCTACTCCAGATTTTAATTGCACTGTCCAGGACTGTGTATATTTTTTGACAAAGTAGGGTGTGGAATAGTTTTCCTTCTTCCTTCTGGAGGACCATCAAGTCCTAAATCCTGCTGCCCCTTCCTTCCCCTGATTCCTTTCTACCTGTGGTCAGAGGGTTGTACCTGTTTGTCCTCCTGCCCTTGGGATGCAGCTTCCTTCACAGCTTCACCAAAGCCAATGGTAGCTGATGAAATGTTGCATTTGAGAGAACGTTCCCAAGATGACTGTTTAATGGTGTGAAAATAAAACTAACTTGCTTAAACCAATTAAGAAAGATAGCTGTGTATATATTACTCTTTTTTTAGGATCTTAGTACTAAATGGAGCTGTGATTGGTGTTTTTTTTCAGGTTAATAAAGCACACTAAACAGCTGCTAGAGGAGAATGAGGAGAAACTGTGTATTAAAGTATTACAGACGCTCAGGGAAATGATGACCAAAGATAGAGGCTATGGAGAAAAGGTAACAACTTACAGTTCATCATTTGGTATCAAATGCTGTCTTTATTATTCAGTAAAAGCAAATAAAATTCTCACTCTGTCAAGCTGTGTTTTGTATGTGTAAGCACTTCTGTACTGGATCAGGAACAAAACATTTTTAGTCAACTAGTGACTTCAAATATAATTTGAAAGGTAAGCTTGTTTCTCTTGCTTTTCTGCTTTTAGACTTGCAGGTTTTAAGTCCAATTCCTGCAGATGCTGGCACTGTAAAAACAGCTAATTTTGTTACCTTTTTATGAAAGATAATAATCTCTTTATCTGCTCCCTGGGTCTAGGTGACTGCTCGTCAGGTCACATAACCTTGCAACAAGAGGATATTTTGTAGTTTACTTATAATTTATATACATCTGAGTCATCATCTTGTTGTGATTTATAGATGGAAGCTGTCTGTACACCCACCCATGGTTTTTTTTCCCTTGCCTACATACAACCCCTTTGTCTCATTGAGAAGAATGTTTTTTCTGTAGGTACAGACCTGGTTTTGCATCAGAAGAGTGTGGATGTGCCCATATGTTTGTGTATCTAGACATCCTACAGTCAGTCCTAGAATCCTAGTCTGTGAACTCTCATGAGCTTCTAAGGAATTCAGGTTATTGCTGTGGCACATGGTAGGTGTGCAGAGCAACATACCCTCCCAATGAACATCCTCCAGAGCACTGGGAGCTGGCAGTTGGCACTGGGGGAAGCACTGGTGTGGAACTTGTGCAGGTGAGAGCCTGTGCCTGGAGAATAGGGTGTCTCACATCCAGTTTTTGCTTGCAGTAGTGTTTAGAAGTTTCATGGTGCTAGAATCACAGCACAAAAAGGCAAAAACTCCAGAGGTTAGACAGTTTCATGTTAGTAATAATTGTTTATGGCTGTAGCTGCAGTTGCAAGGGAAGGAGATGCTCTGAAGGCAGAGGAATCTCTAGCATAGCTATGCTGGCTGGTCATCTGGGAGGTATACTGTGTTCAGTTTTGGGCCATGCACTACAAGAAGGACTCTGAGGTGCTGGAGTGTATCCAAAGAAGGGCAACAGAGCCCTTCTGTGCTTTGTTAGCATGTCAGTGTACATCCTCCTGTTAAAAAGAGCCAAGAGAGACTGTCCAAGGTCACCCTGAGTAATAGAAAGGGTGGATGGTATGTACTATACATACTACACACCAGCAAAGCCCAAATGGGAGCTCTGAGGTTTTGTCTTTTAAATGCAGTATGCCACTCAGGTGGTTTTTTCTAAATGGAAATTCATTTACAGGAGTTGCTTAGACTTTACTTGGCCAACTCCACTGAAGCAGTATTTCCAGAAGATACACTTACCATAACTTACACCACTTAGGCCATGGAGAGAACTCCACAAGATCCTAAAAATCTTTGAAGTGTAGAAAATGCATTTATTTCTGAAACAGTAGATCAGTTACATAATTGAAGATAAGAATGTGCTTGCCTGTGAAGTGGATTTCTGAGTGGAAAAAGCAGCTGGTTGCTTACAGATAGACTGCTCGTAGTAGTACAACAGCTCTTAGTGTCTGGCTGTGAGAAGCACAATCATATTTATTCTCCCTTGTGACTCATATAACTGTATTTAGTCACCACTTAAAAGGCAATACCTTTTGTTTTTAAAATGATGCTGGAGCGTGGAGAGGAAAAAAAAAGAGGAAGAACCCCTTATGCACCTCCTCCCTCAGTGCAGGAGTCCTCACATGCATAAAGGTGGCAAAACTTGCTCTCAGGACCAGCTTGCTGACCACACCAGCAGGATTTTGTAGGTCAGATGCTCACGGGGCTGCCAGCAGTCCCTGGGGAGTGGAGTTCAGCAGCAGAGTGCCCGTGGAAGCTTTGGCATGGTGTGGGATGCTGCTGCTCCACCCCGTGGGGCTCGCTGGAGCAGTCTGAGGAATGGTCAAGCTCCTGCTCTCAGGGTGATCTTCCAGCCCCAACCCTGGATTCCCCCACCCCCAGCCCGTGGGGGGTGTCAGCCCTGTCCCGTGGGGCTGGGCAGGCAGCTGGGATCCCTGTGCTGAGCACAGATGGGCGGAAGCTCGTGGGAGGGCTGAAGTTTCCCATCTTGCTGCAGACTCCTGGCCTTGGCACGGGCTCAGCTCTGCTCTGTGCTGGGGAGCATGCTGTGCTGTGTGTAACAGGCACAGAACTCAGTGACGTTGACAGTGTAGGCTAGACCCAAGTTTTTTACTTTGCTGAAACATGCCATTCATACACGCCTGCCTGGGTGCCGACCAGATGATAGCCTCGGTTCTGCAGGACTTCCATTTCAAAGCTCTGCTTCTCCTTCCCAAACTGGAAACCCAGCCCCTGCTGCTGCTCACAGCTCACTCTGGTGATGACTCTTGTGCCCAAGGGTGAAGCTGCTGGATCTTGGCCAGCCAGCCCCTGTGGTTTGTCACTTGGCCCAGGGACAAAGGCAGGGCACATCCTGCCTCAGAAGCTGCAGAGCTCCCAGCCAGGCTGGGTCCAAACGTTGCTTGTTCCAGCTGTAAAATGCTCACAATATTGGATTGCAGCATTCAAGTGTTAAATGATTTATAAGATCCTAACATGACATTTATTTGTGATTTCTCTTACTAATGCTTGCTTTCAATTCTTCCCCTTCTTTCTTTTCTGGCAGATTACCATTGAATTGGATAATGCTGAGGTTTTAATTTTATTTCTTTTCTACGGTGTTGTTTTCATGGTGTGTGTTTGATGAGTAGCCCTGTGATCTGTCCTGTTGTCTCTTTAGCACTGAGCTTCCCAATTTGTGCACCCGTGTCAGTGATCTAGTTGAGTTTTCAGTCTGCCGTGTGTCTACGCTGGGAACAGTTACCATAATTAATTCCATAGGTCATTACTTGGAATATTACTCCAAATGCAGTTAGTATTTCTGACATCTGGTGCCATAGTAGATCCCATGAGGTTCAGGACCAGCTCTGAGTGCTCTTGGAGCGTCAGCTGCCACAAGCACCATTAGCACGTCAGCATTTAGCACTCGGCTCTGGTTGCAGTGTTGTGGATGAACAAGCTCTTTCAGCAAAACTAAATGCTGGGGTTTAATGGTGTTGGTGCAGAAGCTGGGAGAACCTGCCAAAAGCCAGCTGGAGAAGACCCTGAATGAGGTGTCTCTGCTTGCTGACTAGCAAGAGCCCTTCCTGCAGTAACAGAGCGTGGCACCGCTGGGTCCTTGTGCAGAAACTGTGCTCCCCGAGCGAGGGGACAGGCACCTCACTGTCCTTCCTGCTGCTTCCAAGTCAAGGGCTGGGGTTTAAAGCCACATAAAACGTTGGGCTGTGTGGTGAAAGCAGAGTGGTGTAACCCTATGGAAACGAGTGTCTTTTGAAGCTCTTTCTGTGTGAAAAGCTTCCTCCCATCAAAAACGTGCCTTGAGCTGGCAGGGCGAGAGCCCGGGCTGTGTTTGTGCTGTGGGTGGCTGTTTGATGGGCAGAAAAGCCATATGTGAGTGAGAACTTGCAGTCTAACCCCAATTCAGCTTTCTAAGGACTTTTGAAAGTGGCGTGTCTGGTTCGGGCACCAGTGCACAGAGTGGAGGGTGGGGGCTGAGCTGTCTCTGCTGCTGCAGCTTCCTCATCCAGCTCAAAAAACCCCACATGTGGGCACTAAATTGGAGATTCTTTTTTGCATAAGTGCATAATACTGAGAAAGTGGTTGACTGGCACCTTATTTTACTGAAATACCAGGAAAAAACAATATTTTCCTCTCTGTGCTTTGTTTCCTCTGTTCTCTCCCAAGCCAACCTTTCATTTGGAACAAAATTCAACTGCTTAAATTGCTACGTCTCTTTATTCACTAGAGTGGATAATGAAATATGCCATCAATTGCTTTTTGCAGGACTTGTTAATTTTGATGTTGACCAGCTGAATTCACTGGGTAACTTCATTCGGAAAACCAAATTATAGGAGGAATGTGCCTGTTGAAATGGGTTTGAAAGCCAAACTATTGGTCACAGATGTAGACCAAAAAGTGCAGGCATCACCCAGACTGGGTTGGAGAGACTTTTCTCTTCAGCAGAGCTTTTAGGGGAGGGAAGGAGCAGAATTCTCACAAGAAAAAACAAAGATGTGGCTTTTTGCTTTGTTTTTAACATGGCTTCAGGCTGGGAGCTCAGGTCAGTATAGTCACTGTCACCTCAGCATGTGCTGGGGTCTCCAGGCTGGAGCAGAAGGTCCAGGCCAGGGTCTGAGGGTACCGTTCTTAAGAAAAATTTCACAAGTCTCCCATCACCAGTTTCAGCTTCAACAAAGAACTCGTTATCAAATTCCTCATCTAGGGCTGCTCAGAGCATTCACCCTTCTGCTTGTCAGTGGAAATTTTCCCTTTGCATGCCCTTCCCATGACTGTACACAGGAGATAGAGAGCTGATGAGTAGGATGTGTGCAGAAGACAGCTGATGGGTAGGATGTATGCAGAGTGAGAGCCTGGGTTGGGGCTGCAGGACAGTGTTTTTGGCAGCATTTCATGTGCCACAAGTCCATTTACTGCCCTGCCATGGCCTCTGACCTGTGCTGGTGTGAGACATCTCAGGTGTGTCTCCAAGCTTCACAACTAACTTTTAGCATTACAGTTATGGAGGTGCTGTGGTGTCTAACCTCTGGTGTAATTATTTTCTCTTTTTTTATAAACCAAGACCTTTTTTCCCCTTTTATCTGAGCAGTACTCACCATCAGTGTGCTCTGTGTTTGCATGTGAACGTTTCCATCCAGCACTAAACCCTTAGATGGTGTGGTGCTGCAGCTTCCCAGAATAGCACGTACATATAATTTTATCTTGGAGAAACTTCAGACAGAAACTTGAATTGTTTAATTGCAAATTAAGTCATAATATGAAACTTTCCCCTTCAGTTTCTGGCTGTAATGTGCTGTCTTTCCTGCAGTAAATCAGCTAAAGCCTGCAGAGCAATTTGGGATTTGGTCTGGAGGCTGCAGAGGAGGAACTTTATTGCTCCTTGTTGGAGCAACTGTGTGGAAGGAGCAGGTGTGTTTATAACCATTGCACTGGCAGCTTACAGGAAGGGATTCAGGTGGGACTTGAAATATGGACAGGTCTCAGAGGAAATCCTGGGGTTTGATTTCTGTTTTCCGCCTTGTCAGCCCTGGGATTGTAAACTTTTAGGGCAAAGAATACAGAAATCTCTATTATTGGTAAAATTAACTTGGATTTTTGTCGAGCTAGGCACGACTTAATTTTTCTGATCAGCTGAAATGCTCCTTATTCCCTTAGAATGAAGTTCTGTGTGGAAGGAGCAGGTGTGTTTATAACCATTGCACTGGCAGCTTACAGGAAGGGATTCAGGTGGGACTTGAAATATGGACAGGTCTCAAAGGAAATCCTGGCGTTTAATTTCTGTTTTCTGCCTTGTCAGCCCTGGGAATTGTAAACATTTAGGGCAAAGAATACAGAAATCTGTTATTGGTAAAATTAACTTGGATTTTTATCGAGCTAGGCACGACTTAATTCTTCTGATCAGCTGAAATGTTCCTTATTCCCTTAGAGTGAAGTTCTGTTCAAGTAACTGTCTTATGACAAGATTTCATAATATTTGTGATTTTATACATAGATTTATATGTCTTAGTTGCTTACTGCAAGCAAATTTCAGTGAGTGGTGGGTCCAAGTGATGGAAGATACTAAAAGCACCAGGAGATCCCTGCATTTGTTACTGGAAGCAGTGATACAAAATCACCATTCCAGTCCCCCTGAAGGAGCGAAGAAAGGGAGTGCCCTTGTAGCTGGGTGAATAATGCTGGAATTCACCTCAGGGGTAGGAAATCCCCCACAGAACAGGAAGGATGGTGAGTGCTGCAAGCTGAGCCCAAGGTCGGCTGCACCCCCTGCAGATGCCTGGCTGAGACCTTGGGGCTGCTGGAGCATATGCAGCGAGGGAGGAACGGCGTGGAAGCGGTTGGGGTAGCAGGGTTTGAAGCTGTTGGCCTCGTTCACGTGCTTTATGTTGAGAGCTTTATCTGGAATTCCCTTTTTCTTGGAATGAGGGACAGGAAGGAACTGGGGTTTTCCAAGAAGTGGTGTGGTGTAGTGTTAGCTTTCAACATGTATTACTGTAGTCTGAGGATCGTGATCTGGTCTGACAGAAATACAGCGATAGCATCTTTAAGCTCTTGTAGGTGTTTGGGCTTTTTTTTTAACTCTGCAGCATCTGCTGTTCTGGCAGGATCCGTGTCAAAGTTTTTTTTCTTCTAGGGACAGAAATTAGGATGCACTAAAACTAAGAGCCAACTTGCAGTATTTCCAAAACATGCAGGTTCCTGTAAGCTTGTCAAAGTGCAGAGACCTTTGGGATAGGGGCTGTGTAAGACCAGTGTTAAACTTAAGAGCAGAAAAGGTATCTGGAAGGATAGATGGAAAGCACAGTTTGTTTTGATAGAAAAGCAAACCCATCTGAAACTGTAAACCATTTTGCACCTTATTTGCACTTTATTTGCAAGATGGTTATGTTGGGTTTGTCATGATCTGGCAGAATCCTGTGCTCAGAGTTCCTTTTGGTTTGCCACAGGGCTTCTGTTCCTCTGGCTCCCCTGGAGCACCTGGTGGGTGTTAGGAGCTGAAGGGGACTGACTCGACCTGAAGAACTAAACAGAATGGTCTTGATGTTGGTTCTGTGCACGTATCTCAAGTAATGAAGAAAGTATCAGCCCCCAAGGCAGGGCACTAATGCATTGTCTATAAAAGCCTCAGGCTGAGTCTCTCTTGGTCGACTCCTTACTGGGCTGGAACTGCTGCAGTACTGTTCTTGATAGAGCTCTTAACTATGCTGGTGTCTCAGAGAGGAGGTTCAGGACCAAGGTAAATTGTTTTGTTGGTTTTTTTTTTTTTTTTGAGTGCCATCAAGTGTGAATCTTCACACAACAGTGCTGAGCAAGCCCTGGTTTAATTAGTCACAACAGCTTAATTCACTCTTAATTCAATCCTCAACCCCCTGAAAGGTCCAGGCGTGATACCAGCGCAGCTCTGGGGGCGTTGCAGCAGGGAGGCTGAGCCGTGAGCTCCACCGTGGGCTCCCTGTGGTCCAGGGCAGCTGGGGCAGCACGGCTGCTCCCCGCCAGGCCCCGGCCCCCCTCGGGCTGCGGAGGTGGCTGGGGACACGGTGGCCCAGTTCCCACCTGCAGTGCCAGCCTCGGGCACGGCACCACGCACGT
>NW_008615745.1:435-1242 GCF_000691845.1 Merops nubicus | reverse complement strand
CAGGACCCAGAGCAGCAGGGCAAGAGAAAGAGAAGCACCCACTTCCTTCCCCTTTTAAAGAATGTGGAGAGGAAGGCAAGGGAATAAACTGCTTCCCTCGGGACCCTCCTAGGTGTTAGAAGATCACCTGTCCCACCCCCAAGCCTCAAATCACAACAGAGGTACATCCTGCGTTTTTACCTCTGTGACCATGGAGAGGTCACCATGAGGAGGCGGGATGGAAAACCCACTTCGATCCTAGCTGCACGAGTATATGAATTGCAAGGGAAAGCATTTCTGAAAGGAGGTTCTTCAAAGAATGCTGTTCCAATTTCCAGTGGTAAATACCTTACTTCTGATCCTCTTGAAGGGACTTCTAAGGCATTGTCACAAGAAATGCCATCAGACAAGTGTAGGAAAAGGATGATCAGATTTATAGGACTATGTGGATCCTATGGCCTAGCACATCTGATCCCACAGGAATATAAGACTTTGGTAGATACAGGTGCACAGTGCATGCTAATGCCATCAAGCTATAGAGGATTCGAACCCATCTGCATCTCTGGGGTGACAGTAAGATCCAAACAGCTCACTGTTCTGGAAGCTGAAATGAGTCTGAGAAGGAGTCGCATAAACACCCCAAAGGCCCCGTGCAACCTCGGCATAGACTATATCAGGAGAGGATATTTCAAGGACCCAAAAGGGTACCAGTGGGCCTTTGGTATAGATGCCTTGGAGGAACTTGAACTGTTGCCCACCTTGCCTGGTCTCTCAGGGGACCCTTCTGTGGTGGGGTTGTTGCGGGTAGAAGAGCAGCAGCTGCCAGTC
>NW_008615745.1:0-425 GCF_000691845.1 Merops nubicus | reverse complement strand
AAAAAGACCTGCTGCTGCCAGTCGCTACCACAACAGTGCACCAGCAGCAATATCACACCAATCAAGATTCCCTGATCCCCATCCAGAACATGACTGATCAACTAGAGAGGCAAGAAGTAACCTGCAAAAATCACTAACCCTTCAACAGCTCCATATGGCTAGTGCAAAAGCCTAATAGAGAATGGAGACTGAGAGTGGACAATCATGACCTGAATGAAGTTACACCAGCGATGAATGCTGGCGTGCCAGACGTGGGGAGGAGCGGACAGAATAACTGACCCCAGGTTTCACCAATAGGGTATTCCATCCCATGGCTGTCATATCCAGTAAAAGCTGAACGATCAGGAGGGGCAAGCCCTTCGTCTGTTCTTCCGCTGCCTTCTGGCCTCCTTTCTGCTTCTGCTGCAGTTGCAGGGATACAAGCA
>NW_008615744.1:3995-6312 GCF_000691845.1 Merops nubicus | reverse complement strand
CCACTTGCTGGTTGTTCTGGTGTTCCTTGGTGGCCTGACTTTTAGGTACATTGGCATCTATGTGACATACTTTTACCACTAGCTTCTCTAGCCAAGCAGCAATGTCTTGCCACAGCGGGGCAGGCTTTTTTTTCTCCTGCCCCTGCGCCGCCCACCCCCACAGAGCATTTGCTGCCATCCAGGAGTGGGTGTAGAGATAGAGCACCGGCCACTTCTCTCGCTGAGCAAGGTCCAGGGCCAGCTGGGTGGCTCCTGCCTCTGCAAACTGACTTGACTCACCCTCTCCTTCAGCTGCTTCTGCCACTCGTCATGTGGGACTCCACACAGCAGCTTTCCGCTTCTGACAAGATTTTACAAGCCAGCAAGATCCATCAGTAAACAGAGCAGATTGCTTGTCATGATCTGATAATTGATTATATGGTGGGGTTTCCTCAGCATGTGTCACTACTTCTTCTGGTGACGTTCCAAAGTCTTTACCTTCCAGCCAATCCATGATCACTTGTAAAATCCCTGGGCAATTGGGATGCCATACTTGAGCTCTGTGTGATTAAAGTAAGCCGTTTACTCCAGGTAGCATCAGTGGCATGATGAGTGGAAGGGAACTTCCCCTTGAACATCCAGCCTAGTACTGGTAATCACGGTGCCAGGAGGAGCTGTGCTTCAGTGCCAATCACTTCTGAATCAGCTCCAACTCCTTCATACGTTGCCAAGACTTCTTTTTCAGCTGGCGGATAGTTGGCCTCAGAGCCTTTGGTTCCCTGGGACCATTTTTCGGGGGCTTTCTGCCAGAGGCTCCAGGTAGGACCATTAGTCCTGGCGGCATTGTAGAGAATATTTTTTAATGTCCTGTCCAGACAGTCCAATAAACTGTTGTCCCTCTCCTCTACCCTGCTGGAGGCAGGGCCCCTCTAATTCTGAGGGTAGTACCCATTATTCAGAAATGGTTTTGTGCTGTTTACCGAGTTCACAGGATTTGTGTAGACATCATACATGGCACTGGCATTTGGCCTAATTGTGTTGAAATCTGAGGCAAATGTGTTTGGACTGGATAACTGCCCATAGAGGACTGGAGCAGCCTCCCATCTGGGGACATTTCCTCTCCTGTTCAGTTCACCTTGTAAGTAGAGCACTCGTGATTGCAGGGCAGAGGTAGGTTTTCCATCCCATCTGCTCATTTGCTCTCCAGACGTACACAGGAGGGACCACAGGGTACATCATGACATGCCCTGCTCCTGTCTAGCCGGTGTCACAGGAACTCATCGTCTCCTACTGGCTTCAACATGGACCCATTCAGAAGAAGAGTTGCATCTGTTCTCCATCCTGTCTAGTTTTCCAAGCAGCTTTTCAAATGATTTCTCAAATGATTTCTCCAGCACCAATACACAGGCCCGTATGGGACTGGAGATGCAGTCTTCATACAGTCGTACCCTGGCAAACACTTCAGTCACTATTGGTTCTTCACCATCTCGTCCCCACACCATTGTTGACAGTGTGTGGGCACACTGCAATCTGCACGAGCTTCCGCAGCATGGGTCGCTGGCATGGCATTGCATCGGGGTCCACAACTTGCCTGTCACTGTAAATGACCTGTCACACAGCTAATTCCCTCGGGTAGTTAATTACTTCTTCCATGGAGGTTAATTTGGTTGGGCGGCGTTCGATATCATCCATGAAGGGATTGCCGGTCTTTATGGCTGACAGGAGTCACCTCCAGAGGCTGACAGTGTGAGGCTTTCTCACAAATGCCTGGTCAATGCCTCCATCTCTGGACAGAGATCCTAACTGCCTGGCTTCCCTTACCATCCAGGTAGATGCCATTAAACCCAGTATCCCAGGATCGGAGCAGCCAGGTGGTAAGCGGCTCACCTTTTCACGACTAAAGTCCTTTCTCACATTTTGCAGCTTCTTCATAGCCAAAGGCTTAGTGATGACATCATCATCTGATAAGTCTGGTCTGAAAGGACTTAATATTTCATCATCTGGTCTTTGGGGAGCTGTTGAAGGACCCACTCTGTCATCATCTGACCACACTGGGTGATCTGTTTTTGTCAGGTGTTTCTTTCCTGTAGGAGAGGGTACAGGGTTTGTATCTGGTTCTGACTCCACCCCTGACCCTGCTTGAGTCACCTTTTGTTTGTTTCTTTTTCCTACTCACAGGAGCGACCTTTACTGGTGCTGATTGAGGGTGAGTGTCTGCAGAGGCTGTTGGTGTAATTGCAATGCCCGGTGCTGGAACTGGGGCAACAACAGGGCTTGTTGGGGGGCTGGAGCAGCAGTGCTAATTCTGGGAGTTGAGCAAGCAGCAGGAGTTGGTGTG
>NW_008615744.1:2969-3911 GCF_000691845.1 Merops nubicus | reverse complement strand
TGCGCCGACCCGAAGCATACACCCGCACCAATCCCCCATCCAACACCATTTCACAATATTCTTTTGAAAAACAAACAAAGCCAACAACAGATTCACCACCAATGGCATAAAAAAAAATATTTCTTTGATAACTAAGATAATGACAATCACAATCATATTGAATAGTCTCAAAACCGAATGGAGTTGCAGACTCTGGTGGTGTCAGAGTATTGTGGGGAGTAGCATAACTTCCCCAGACAACACCAAAAGTATAATTTTTAAAAACATCCTGGTAGTACCAGGACCACTTTGCTACCAAGTTCAGTAAGACATAAATCAGTGAGAAACCCCACAAAAAGACAGTGGCCTTCAACAGGTGGCAAATGCTGATAAACCTGAGATAGAGAGTGAGAATCAGCAGACCATATCAGAACACATACGGTATGTGAGCGCACAGTAAGGCACTTATTTCCAAAATAACCTGATAAGACATGCACTAGCACTGGCTTCACAAACTCCATGATGAAAATGCTCTGCTTAACTTTCAAGCCTTAAAAGCAGTCAGAAAAGAAAAGGGTGATACCCCTTTAACAGAGAGTTATCCAGGCAATTAATCAGAGCTCTGCTCGAGCCCCACATTGGATGCCAATAAATCAGCTGTGGTTTGGGGTCAGGGCACCCCTCAGAACCATAACAGATGCTTCTGTTAACTCCCTTCCTCCCACCCCAGAAAGGGAGAGAGAAAGGGAATAAGACAGAGACTTTTTAATTAGAAGAGAAAAGAGATCTAATACTACCGCTAATAATAATAGCAATAATGATAATAAAATAGACTATGCACAAATACATACAAAGTTAGTACTGAACCCAGCTCCCCCCTGATGGCAACACGTCACTGTCACCCCTGACTGGGGAGCAGCCCCCAGGAGAGGGTCCCAGGCTGGACTCAGCCGCAGATGGCAA
>NW_008615744.1:0-2230 GCF_000691845.1 Merops nubicus | reverse complement strand
CTCTCCCTGCAGGGCCGGCTGCACCCTGGGGGGAAGCTAAAAGGCAAACTCACCACCTCTTTATGAAGGGCTGTGGGAATCACCCATATGTCAACCTTAAATCGGGGCTCAAACCCCAGCATTTCAGTGTCCCATTCGTGCCCTTATATAGGCAGCCTTTCTCCTCCTCTGGGTGGGCATTTAGACCCTTAGGTTAATTAGCTGTTATGTGCTGTCTGTGCTTTTGGCAATCTTGAACAGGGGTTAATGGGCTCACACACAGTCTGTATGTCTAGAATCTTCTTGGAAATTGGTCAGTGAGCTGTCATGTGCAGTCTATGTTCTGGAATTTTCCTGCAAGGTGCATGCATTTTGAAAACGATAGTGTCTCCCGCACCGGCTCCTCACATGGTTGCTCAAAATGTCAGAAAACAATATTCTTTTACTAAATACATCTACCTTTCCACAAGGCATTTTGTGTTCCAAATGGAATTTTATGCAACCTTTCACATCCCCAAGTATCCTCCATAAAGGAGACAAGAAAGATGTCATTGTCCTCCAATTTCATGGATTAAGATTGCTCTGCCTGCCGTAAAATATTCCAATAAATTCTGAGCTGATGGACACATAGAAAGTATTGGTGAATTCAAAAGTAACTCTGCAGTACCTCCTGGATGCCTTTGCTTTCCTTGTGCTCTGACCTTTTGAGCTGTGTTTCCTTCGTAATTTTATTTTCTCTATTTCACTAAGCCTAGTGTCTCCACTCGTCTGCAATAACATACCGCACTAATTCTGCATTTGCATAACTGGCAGTGGTACGGGGACCACTCTTGTCATCTAGTCAGAAATTATTCAGGATTCAATAGCCTGTCTGATTTCATTTGGCAGGGAAAGTTCAGGAGTTGTAGCTGATGGCAGCTATAGCTGAATTAAACACAACGTGAAAGCACTGCCTATTCTTTCTTCCCTTCTCACTTTTGTGTAACCAAATAATGGTCACAGAGGTGGAGAAAGTTGTGTTTCTTGTGCAGATCCCACTTGTAACTGTGACTTAAATGGGGTAGTGACTTCTGGAAAATATCACTATGCTGTGTTGATTTAAACACATTAGTTTGTATAGTGGTGAACTAATTAGAAAAAAAAAATATATTTTTTTTTTTTTTAATTTCTCTTTTTGCCTCACAGGTATGAATATTACAGTGTCCCAAGAGTTTTACAGAAAGGTTGTTTTTCCAAGTATGATTTTATCTACTGCTACAGCTAATGTTAAATTCTGCAAAAAGTTGAAGCTTCTTCGCTTAAAGCCCATGTTCAAGTTAGACACTACTGATTTGCTGCTTCTATATGTCATAAATATTTCTTTTTCCTATTAAGTCTGCTTTATTTCCCTTTGCAGCTAAAGACCTGCTCAGCATCAAAAATCAAAAATAATCTCCATCACAAGACTGGATTATCTTTAAATCAGTATGCTGAAAAATATAAACTCATCCAATGAAAGAAATACGGAATTATATTAAACAGAAGTGAAATTTTCCAACTTGTATTCAAACTGAAGAATCATGGCTAAAAACACTTTTGGGGGCTACTTCACATTTGTTGAAATCTATTCACAAGTGTCCTGAACTTCCAACTAATATGTAATCAATTACCATTATTTTCAAAACCTACTAGAATTTTACTATTTTTTAGCAAGAGAATAAGTCATTATATCTTTCTGTACCATTTAGAGTCTTTTTAGCACACTGTCCATATAACCTTTGAACAAATGAAGCACAATCTCTTAATGTTCTGACCTGACAGATACTTTCTGTTCTTTTAATGCTGTATACAGTTACATATAAAGGACCACAACTTACAGAATCACAGAACGTTAGGGGTTGGAAGGGACCTCCAGAGATCATCGAGTCAGATATCGTTGACCCCACCCCCCCTGCCAGATCAGGACCATCTAGTCTAGGGCAGGTCACACAGGAACACATCCAGATGGGTCTTAAAAGTCTCCAAGGAAGGAGACTCCACAACCTCCCTGGAGAGCCTGTTCCCGTGCTCTGGAACCCTTGCGGTAAAGGAGTTCTTCCTCATGTTGAGGGGGAAATTCCTGAACTTTCTGTGCTGCAACTTGTATCCATTGTCCCCTGTCATATCACAGGGCACAAGTGAGAAGAGGTTGCCTCTTTCTTCTTGACACCCAGTCCTCATCTGTTTATACACATTAATTAAATCTCCCCTAAGTCTTCTCTTCTCCGGACTA
>NW_008615743.1:0-11709 GCF_000691845.1 Merops nubicus | reverse complement strand
AGATCTCTTACTGCTTGGGCAGCTTCCCTATATGCCCCCCATTCTAGCTTTCCTGTCTTCCATTCCTTGTATAGCTTCCTTTTGATTGATGGTGTGTCCAGGAGCTCCTTGCTCATCCAGGCAGGCCTCCTCACGTTCTTCCCTGCTTTCCTCTTTGTTGGTATACGTTGCTTCTGGACACAGAGCAGGTGCTCCTTGAATACTGACCAGTTTTATTAGCTTAGCTTCCAGCAAAGGCTCTGGTCCTGTGGGGTGTCTTCAACTCCAGCCTCTGGCTCCAGTCCTGCTGGAACCAAAACTCCCCAGCAGTTGGTCTCAGATTTCACTTTCTGCTGCTTCTCTTCAGAGGAGTCTCCAGCAACTCTTCCCATGTTTGTTCTGTTCAGATTTCAGCAAGAGGACAGAGAAACCACAAAGGATCCTTGCTAAAGACATTTGCAATGGGGAACAGTCAGCATCACTGCCAAGATTTGAAGATCTCTGTGGAACCACCACAAGATCTTCAGGCCTTAAAAAAAGCACTGCTGGAGTCACAGATCAGTTGAGGTTGGAAGACACCTCTGGAGATCGTCCTGACTTTGAGCAGCTTGCCCAGGACCAACCCAACCAGTTGGGTTTCAATGTCTCTAAGGATAGAGACCCCACACCCCTCTGGTGGAGCTGACCTGCTCCAAAGCGCACCCTACAGCGCACCAGATTTTTCTGCGTTTAAGCTGTTGAGGTCCCTCTGAAGGGCAGCACACCCACTGGCTGCAGCAGCCAGTCCTCCCAGCTTCACACCACAAGCCCCACAAACGCCTTCACAATTGGCCACCCGTCACAGCCCCAGCTAATCGAGGCACAGAGAGGTCTCATCATTTTTGCATGTTCTCGGCTGCAGAACAGCGGGATAACTGTAATTCCTAGCAACCTGGTTAGTAGGTTAAGTGATAGTATAATTAGTGAAGAACAAGTGGGCTTTGTTTCACATAAGAAGAGCAGTGAATGGTACCAAAATGTAAATGCATCCTAGAGTAGGGTTTAGCTGATAACTTAAAGGCACTTTTTAAGACACCACCAGACAGGAACGGAAAGATTTCGCTTGGGCTGAACGACGAATCCTAAAAATAAAACCTGGTCTGGGGTTAAAATGTAAATTGTTGATTAGATCTATTTATTCACACCCTGCAGTGACGGGAGAGACACACAGCTCAGTGTTTCTTCTTCTTCTGCTTTGCAGGATCATAGGAACGTTCCTGCTATTGCTACTGCCACTTGCAAGGTCTTTGTAACCCTGGGAGATCTCCGGCAGGAGAACAGAAGAAATACCAAGTGACAGACTGCATACATTAATTCTGTATTCTGATAACATCCTGTTGCAAGTGAATGACCCAAGCAAAACTTCCTGCAGTCTTAAGGAGCAGACAGAAAAGCAGGAGAGAGGAAAAAGAATCTCTGAAGAAAGACCTTTTGAATCAGAAATGTTATCCTTAATTAGAATTTCCACCACCACCACACCTACTCCTTCCAAAACACAAACATGGAATAGAAAATGAAACGTGAATATAGTGGCGTAAGAGTTCTTGCAATTAAAGGGGAATTAGCTCTACAAAACATCAAGACAGGTCCAAGGAGGTTACATTTCTTTCCCAAGCTTATGCAGAGATGGAAAAACAGAGATACATTTCTTTTTCAATTCAGAAGCTTCCTTGAGATGCTAGAAGAACCCGTTCCAGGAAAGCTGAGACATTTGTTTCAGCACGCATTCAAAGTAAGAACTAATGCAAAACAAGCTCCTAGACCTCAGGAAACATCAAGTAACTTTTTTTTTAATTGACACCCCAAACTCATTGCAGATTCTAAACTCAATGGAGGGCAGAGATCAGAGAAAATGTCTCACTAAATCAGGACAGCATGATGGATATTCAGAGTTTTTCCTCAGAAGAGCAAGGTGCTTCTAAGCCAGAATGGAGGAGGGAGACAACACAGCAACCTTCTGCAATGTGCCAGGGCTGGAGGAAGAACAGCTGGAAAAATTCCAGAGGAAAAGGACCAGGGGGTGTTGGCTGACAGCCAGCTGGAGATGGGCCACCAGCATCTTGGCCTGGATCAGCTCTGTTGTGGCCAGCACAGCTAGGGAAGGGATGGATCGTCCCCATGGACTCAGCACTGGGGAGCCTGACCCTCGAATCCTGGGGTCAGTTTTAGGCACCACCCTCCCAGAAGGACCTTGAGGGGCTGGAGCGTGGCCAGAGAAGGGCAACAAAGCTGGGGAAGGGTCTAGAGCCCAAGTCTGGTGAGGAGCAGCTGAGGGACCTGGGGGTGTTGAGCCTGGAGCAAAAGAGGCTCAGGGGAGACTTGTCTCTCCACAGCTCCCTGACAGGAGGATGGAGCCAGGTGGGGGTCGGGCTCTTCTCCCAAAGAACAAGGGACAGGACAAGAGGAAACAGCCTCAAGTTGCCCCAGGGGAGGTTGAGGTTGGAGCTGAGGAACAATTTCTTCCCCAGGAGTGTTGTCCAGGGCTGTGCCAGGCTGCCCAGGGCAGTGGTGGAGTCCCCATCCCTGGAGGGGTTTCCAGGCCGTGGAGATGTGGTGCTGAGGGACATGGGTTAGCAGCAGACTTGGTAGAGCTAGGTTGACGGTTGAAGATCTTAAAGGTCCTTCCCAAACCTAATGATTCTATGATTCTCTGATAAATAGTTCTGAAGGTCTAACCACATATAATCAAAGCAAATAACACCTCAAATGCATATCAGGCCCTGGCATGTCTTGTTTGCTCTGGAAGGATGGAGGGAAGATACACAAACTGGAAATTCAAGATAACCAAGGCTGGATGCACTCTCAATATGTTTTCCAGGAGGGAAAACATTTTTCTTCCAAAGCACTGTTACAAGCTTCAGATAAATGCACAGGCCGTTAAAGACAGAGGTAAAAACAGGCCCATTTTTAAATACCTCTTCTCTAACGAGGTTCATCCTTCCAGACACTTACAGGAAGGCTATTAACACCACAGAAGAAACTCTAGCATGCTTGCACTAAAAACCACAGCAAGATATTCCCCATCACCCAGCAGACATGCAAGTGTCTCTCAGCAGCTCGCACGCTCGCGGCAGCTCTGGCTTGGCAGAAGGGAGATGAAAGAGAGGAACAAGAGATCTCCTCTCTGGGAAACTGTCTCTCTTCTTTCAAAGCACTTCTCCCCTCCAAACAATGTCAGTTTAACGACAGGAACAACTCCCACTGCTCACAGCTCTCCTCGCCGATGCTACGCTGGCACGATACCACCCAGCAGAGCATCCTCACAGCTCAGATTGAAAATATTTGGAAAGATGCAGCCTAACTCCCTCTCCTGTTGCACAAGAAAAGCTGGGTGAGTCAAAGCCCTCTGTGGCCTTCTTTAGAACTGCTGCAGGCTGACCCCACCATTGCGGGGCATGGAGTCAGCCCCTGGTTTGGTCCTGCCCAGAGTCCAAGCCCAGGGCTCTGTGGCAGAGAAGCTACAAATTTATCTTGGCTGCTCAGAAGTGTGATTAGTTCATGGTGGGATGTGCACCTCTGCAGAAGACTTTCATAACCAGATTGTTTAGAGAAACCAGCAACATCACAGCCAGGATGGGACAATATTCACCCTGCCACACCAAACCCACCTCAGCCCCATGCTGCTCCTAAACCTGAGCAAGCCAAGTGGTACATCTAGAGTTGTTTCATACCAACACTGGTGCTGCCAGGATACTGGCACTTCTTGAAATGCCAGAAGACAACAGAAGTTTTATCTGTGTTTGAGGGGAAAAAAAAAAAAAACTGGCTCGCAGTTCATTTCACATTATTAAAATTTAAATATCTATATACACACAAACTGCATTTACAACGTGCTACAGAACACATAAATCAGAAGTGCATTACTCCGCCGGCGGAACGCAAGAGGCAGAGTGGGGTTTATAAAGTGGGAGCCTTTTATTTTAACAGGCATGTTCAGTTATTGCCCTGTAAACGTCTGCTCCTGACTCTGGTTCCCCACTTCTCAGCCTGAAGGCCAAAGGCTCTGCAGCTCTGCCCTCTCCTTGGGCCCAAAGACCCAGCCCAGTAACACCAACGAGGTTTCAGCTACAAAGATCCAAGTCCAGTGCTCCCAGTATCACCTGGGGCATCCCGCTGGGATACTGGTGGCAGCTCAACAGGGACTGGGTGTGCATCTCCAGTGGGTACCCCCCGAGCTCCCAGCTCTGGGAACCTGCCTGCTCGGTAAAGAAAATCCAAGTGGACAGTGCAGAGCAAGGCTGGAGGAAGGTGTCCTCACCTGCACAGGTCAGCCAGAAGGAAAGATGCTTGCAAAGACAGTATCTCTGTGTCGAAAAGGTAGGATCCTTCAACAGCCCCCTGCTCAAGCAGAGGTTTGAGGGAAAGAGGTTTTTTTAAGAGGTTTGAGGTTGTTCAGCTCGGAGAGAAGAAGGCTCCAGGGAGACCTTTTCGTGATCTTTCAGTTCAAGGGGCCTGTCAGAAAGCTGGGGACAGACTTTTGAGCAGGGCCTGTTGCCACAGGACATGGGGGGATGGCTTTAAACTAAAAGAGGGAGATTTAGACTAGAGAGAAGGAAGGAGTCTCTTCCACCCAGGGTGGTGAGCCCCTGGCCCAGGCTGCCCAGAGGTGGTCACTGCCCCATCCCTGGAACCATTCCAGGTGAGGCTGGCCGGGGCTCTGAGCAACCTGCTCGAGCTGCAAATGTCCCTGCTCCCTGCAGTGGAGCTGGACTAGGTGACCCTGAAAGGTCCCTTCCAACCCAAACCCTTCTACAATGCAGTGATTCTACGCCACCTGCCTGTCCAGGCCTCTCTTGAGCAGTCCCAATCCTGTCCACTGAGGAGGCTGAATTTCAGTGTAAGAAGGAATTGAGCAAGGAGTGAGGAGGAAAAGAGCCCATGCACCCTGTGATGTGAAGGTGAGGAGTCAAGGAAAGCTCAGGAAGATGGGGAAGTTGTGAGAGGAGGGCATGAAGGCAAGTGGTAGTGGAAAAGTGGCCAGGCACTTAAGATATCAAAAGCCTCACATACAAGAGGTCAGATGGAAAAGAAGCAGAGCAAACCTACTAGTGGCCATCACTCTACCTCCAAGCAAAGAACATTTGCAGTTGCTCTCAAGACTGCCTGGGTTTTCCTACCTGCTGTATAATCACCCTGCAGCTCTCCCTGTTGCTGGCCAGAGAAGATTAGAACAACTCCACAGTCAAGATTCTTCCCCTCTGCATATCAATAAGTTATCTTACCAAAAAAAAAAAAAAACCTGCCCTGGAAAAGAAGCATTTCATCTAATGTAAATGAGGTTCTTAAAAACCCATTTGCCTTCCCTCTTCATGCAAATCCGTGCTGATGTGATGAGGCTCCTGCTTCCTGGATGACACACGTCCAAGCCCCAAGAGGAGCCCACCCTGGTGCTTCACCACGTTGCTTCACACCCGCTCCCGACCACAGCGACAGAAATGCTGCAGAGTTTTTCCCCAAGCCACTGCAAGTCCTTCAAAGCAGCTTCTGAAATTACCTCCCCATTCTTTGAGAACTGTGTTTCCACACGTGTGAAAACAAAGTTGTTTGTGCAGCAAATGAGACAGGGGAAGACCTGAGACAAGTATGAAGAGCAGAGGTAGCTTCTGATGGGGAAAGCAGCCCGAGGACCCATGGAAGCAACAGCCATCAGCAGTTAAATGCTAAGTAACATGTCATCAGCTCCCTGCTGAACATAAGATGGTTTCATCTTTGCAGAAGCAGCAACAAGAGCATGCTCACATCAACCTCGCTCCAGCAGTTTCATCAACACTAGCAGTCATGGCTTCTTATTTTTTAACTGCAATATAATTAGGCACTTAGGAAAATGGCTCTGAACAGTGGAAATGCTACAGAGGAAGTGCACATATCAGCACGGAGCTCTGCAGGCCAGAAGCTTAACCACAGTTCAAGGTCCAGCCTAGCTGAGCTCCTGTAACAGAAGCTCTGCCCGGCTAGACACTGAGACATACTCTCCAAACTTGAGAGGGATCCAACACTGGAACTTCTCAACTGCCAAGGCAAGGTTTTACTCCATTTCTCTGGTCTGCAGAGCCCTGCCCTGGACCCAAGGAAGCCTTTCTGCGCTTCAGTTGGCTCCTCTCCAATGGAGGCTGTGCAGAGTAGACTGTAAAGGTGTTGATATCATGGGCAGATGAAGTTCTCGCTTGGAAACCGGCCATGTTAATTCCCAACTTCAAACTGTCAGCTGAGAAACCTGCTGTGGAACTTCTGCCACATCAGGGAGCAGGGAAGTGCTGCCATGGAGGTGGCCAGAGCCCATCTGCAGAGGCACTGTGCAGCCCAGGCTCCCCACAGTGTTGCTCACCAGGAGATGATAAACCTCCCTTCTCTTTTCTGTTCTTGCCTCTCACATCCTTGTTCTTAGTCCTCACAGCAATGTCTTCCCAGAGGAGCTGCTTCTGATCCTAATGTTGGGTGGGAAATCTGCTGGTCAGTGAGATGACCAAGTTAACGTGGGGTTAACGGTTGGAACTGATGATCTTGAAAGTCTCTTCCAACCAGAACAATTCTGGGATTAGATGGTCAGAGCAATCCAACCTTCAGTCATCAGGAATGCTAAAGAAAACACAGCAACAAGGTTCCCAAATAACAGAAGTAGGCAATTCCCAGGAAATGTAGCATTCCTGTGCTCTAGGATGTTGTGTGGCAGATTTGAGGTCACCTGGAAACATGGGATAAACGCTTCTATACACAGAACCCCTAGAGTCAAACCGGTGGAGATCACCACCACTACCCAATCCTTCCATTCATCTCTGACACCCCAAAGAGCCTCTGGTTGCCATAACCACCAGGCAAGGTCCCTTTGAGAAGTGGCAGGGTGTTTCTGTGTGCTGGCAGACTTGCCTCCACGCATCTGCCAGAGCTTAATGTAAGCAGCAACACAAGCAAGTCACCTCTGCTAAGCTTCTCTAGAGAGCTTCCAGCTCACAGGGGGACTATCACCTGGCTAAAGTACATTCAAAGAGGAAGAAGACATCAAAAGAACAACAAAAGAAATCCTGTGTCTGTGGTGGACCAGTTACCTGAATGCAGGTGTCAGCATCCATCCAGAGGACGTGGCAATCCCACTTGCTAAAAACCAAGTAGCCTGCAGGTTCCTAAGGATCCCAACCAAGAACCAAAGGAAAAGCCTCACAGATGTCATCGTTTCCTCAGACAACACCAAAACAGGAAACGAGCAGAGGTGCTGGAAGACCTCCCAAGGCACACGCATCCTTTCTTCTAACCCCGCTGTGCCTGCTGCATTATTTAGAGCAGAGTGAGAAAGAAGCAATGCCTAGCGGTGCGTTAAAGGACTTTGTGAAGTTCCACCAACCTTCCCACAGCCCGTCAGCTTCCTGGCTGGCAGGCAGAGGAGACATCTGATCTCCTTGCTTCCAGATTACAGGCGGCAGAGCTCTTAGGGTAACTGTCTCTCTGTGTTTGCATCCAGTTACCTCCAGCAGCTTGGAACGTGCTCGAAGCGCGAGAAAGCTCTTGATCAAAACCCAGCCCGCTCTGGAGGCAGTGAGGGAACAGCCACACAAAGCAGCACTACAGACAGAGAAACAGTTTAATTTGGTGGAGGGATTTGGCAGGTTACAGGTTGGTGACACTGCTGCAGACTCGGTGGAAATGCAGTTTGATACAATTAACAACAGGGAACTAGTGAAACAGCAGAGCAAAACAGCAAGGAGACCTAGAAAAGATGAGCAGCTGCCAGACTGGACAGAAGTATAAAAGTCCTGTGTTGAGCTCAGACTGGAACAAGATGAAACAGAAGTGTGATGGAGGAAAACAACTCTTAGCAACAAGCCCTTCACTGCCCATGCCCCACATGGAGCTGCTGCAAAAATCAAGTGGAACAAGACACCTGAATGATAGGGAAGGTGCCTCTGAACACAACCAGCCATGACGTCTGTGGTGCCTGTGAGCACACCATGAGGGTGCTGGGGGCCTGCCAGCTGAGTGCTGAGCAGGGCACCACACGCCTTCCCAACACAATGCTACCAGAAGGGACCAGAAGCACATGCTGCAGCTTTGTGAAATTTAGGGGCTTTCATTAGACATTTATGCCATACAAAGATTTACATTTGGAAAAGTCATTCTGCTATATCTGGCAGAAATTTCAAGACAAATGGATCCCATATTTATTCATTCAGCCATAGAACTGAGCGCAGGATAAAGCTCTTTTACATTCAGAGCACTTTATAGAAATTAATTACTACTTAGTTCACCCTTCTGAGGTGGGAAGATATTACACCTGCATATACATGAGGATACCAAAGCACAAGTGGATTAAACACCTTGCTCGAGGCCCCAGGGGTTGGCTTACTGATCATCCTAATTGCTGAAATACTCGTGCACACAGGCACCCGTGTGTGGGTTTCAACGGGCTGGTCCTCTCCAGGCAATCTTCTCACCATCCCCTACGCATCTAATGCAAGATAGCAACCCCACAAAAAGGGGAAGACGGCTTGATTTATTGTGGGATATATGGCTAGGGCTAAAAGCAGGATTTCAAGCAGCCAAGGCAAAAAAAACCCTGTTGTTAAGAAGCTGTGTACTGCTACGTTGATGGTTCTTCTTCTGGTTGCCACTGTGCAGCGTTTCACCAGCCCACACTGGAGCACGTGCCAACAAATGCTAGAAAATCTGTCCCTTGACAAGCGTACAAAGGGAGAAAAGGCTTCAGAGCTAGTGACAGAGACAAGACACCATCTACAATGTGGCTGGCAGCCCACTCAACCTGCTCCTGTGCACTGAAAGCACTTCAGCCACCGCTCCCACGGGCGGTCAGCTCAGAGAGGGTCTCCTCTCCCTGTGCTGGGCTGCTGGCTCTGTCCCTCTTTATCTGAACACATTGTCATGGGAACAAACAGGTCTTCTGAGTTCCTGCAAGGCTTCTGTTGGTGCTGTCAGGCAGGGCTCAGAGGGATGCTATAATTAGCCATCAGTTACCTGGGGGGATGGCTCGCCACTGATGTGTGGGGTAAAACACTTCCAGGTCTTCAGGATCAACATCATCTTCTGCTATCGGCTCTTTCCCACTGTCATCCTCCGTGTCACTCTCTTCTATTTTTGTAAGGGCAAACTCCTTTTGGACAGAAGAGATTCAGCTCATTAGCAATTGCATCTGGGTAATTTAGCACCGGCTGAGAATACAAAATTTTTCCCCTTGCCAGCAGATTTCTTTATTTTATTTTTTTTTTGACATCCAAGATTCTTTCCACATGGTTAAATTTAGATCTGAAGTATATTAAAGGTTAAACATGCATAACTAGCATGACATTTGTGCTGAACAAAGCAACGCAGCCTATTTCCTATTCCAGTGCAGGCTGTGGGTTTAACAGGCGCTTTTGCAGAGCCTCACCTATATTACAGCCAGAGCCAGGAGCCCTGGCTATTATTAGGGTTGTGTAACATTGCAAGACCCTGTTTTCCCTTGCCTAAAAATATGTCAAACTTTTAACTTTTTCAGCTGAAATCTTCCACACGAGTGGAACGCCTCAAGCGTCGGGGTTTGGGCTGGTTTTGTGTGGTTGTTTTCCCCCCCCCCCCTTATATGCACTTATATTTCAGGCTTGGAGAAGATATCAGCTAAAATAGTTCAGCTGTTTCCAAAATAGGAGACAGGGAAAACACGCTGACTTGCCCACATGATAAAACCACAAGTCTCCTTCTCTCCACCCGTTCCTGGTGTCCTCTGAGTCTTTTAAAACAATGAGGCAGCGATTTAATCACCACCTATGCAGGGAGCACAGGAATGGCAGAGGTGTGGTAGATCAGCTAGCACGAGCTGTATGACATTACACGAAGACAAAAAGGAGGATGAAAAGCAGTAAAAAAAAAAAAAACACCTTGCTGTGAGGGAAACCTTGTTGGGCATGGGAAAGTCTCCCCAGAGAGCTGGTGGGAGTCACGCAGAACTGCAATGGATAAAATTATTGAGAGGGCAGAGTAAGGAACGACCTCGTATCTCCCACCAAGCTATTAACTGCTCGAGAAGCAGGTCTCTGCCACGCTGGGCTTCACAGGAACAGATAAGCTGGCCCAGGCTGATCATCCAGACAGCTCTGTCGCCATTGCAGGGAGCATTATCAGCTCCTGATATCACCAAGGACGACCCTGATGAATAATTCCAAATAACCAGCCTATCGGGAAAGATTATCCCTAACTGTTGGCAATTAGCCCTAGAGTTACAGCTCCCTTCCTGAAGTGTTTTGATATTAATCCTTGGAACGTTTTTCACAAGGAAAAGAAGCAGCCAATTAAGAGGTTAACTGGAAATTTTAAACCACGTTCTGCCTTGCCTTCTTCCACTCCTCGGGAAAAAAAACCGTGTGCATGTTTTCTGGCAGAATCTGGGTGCTTTGCATATAAATATCCCACTCTCCAGCCTAGCAGAGTGTTTCTGAGGAAGAGAAATGTCAGCCCAAGCTAAACACAAACAATTAGCAACAACAGCAGGAACACAAGAGGATGGGCGAGGAAGCTATTGAAGGTTTCTGTTTTAACTGTCCAAAGGGATGGAAATTTCAGAACCAGCCTGGCAAACAGAGCTGAACTCCTGCTCTCAGTCCGGGCATCCAGGCTCGAGCTGGTGGAAACGACGACAAACGATTAAAGCTCCGGAACGACCATAAACATGAAAAGCTAGGTTCTACTGATGAAAATCAACCTTAACATTTTCTGAGCCAAGACGCCACAGGACTGAAATAAACGAGTCAGAGCAGTTATTACTTAGCTTATTTACGCTACTATGTTATTATCCAAGAGGGGCTTAATGATACAGGCCATTGTAAATTCAACAACAGGCCTCGGAGTGTTGTATCTATTGAAAGGCATAATGGAGACGGCTGATGTTTACCAGCTCTGCTTGTGCCCTGGTCTAAATGTTCAGCGAGGATAAAAGGACATGGCTGGGTTCATTTAAATGTTACTGCTGCTGCTTGGCCCACAGTTGCTTTGCAGGGCCCTTTTTTCAGGGGTATTTCTGGCAAAACCAGGCAACGACACAGAAGAGATTTTTCGTTGACACAGAAATGAGGTAGAATCCCTTTTGGGTTGTGTTCATGAAAATAGTAGAAAGAAAGATGTTTTCTAAAGGCTAATGGACATCTTCAAGGCAAAAAGCCTCCTCGCTTTAGCAGTCCGAAATCTGCTGCAATAGGCTGAAAAGCCTCAGCAGGGAGGGTCCAAGAGAACCTGAAGACTGTCCGTAGTAACAGAAGGACATGGCCCCCAGGAGGGCAGGTAAAGGCTCCCATCACATTCATCCTGTCTGAACCTCCTGTTTTAATCCACAAGCATGCATTAAACTAAAAAATGACCAATTTCTACTGCGAGAGCTTTCCCAGGCTCGGGCCTGTTCTCTTTAAAATCTTGTCAATGACCCAGAGTCATTACTGAGTGCACCCTCTAAGTTTGCAGGTCACATTGAGTTAGGTGGGTGTGTTGATCTAGTTTGAGGGTAAGGAGTTTCTACAGAGGGGTCCGTCCAGGCTGGATCCATGGGCTGAGGCTAGTCGGATGAAGTTTAACAAGGCCAAGAGCTGGGTCCTGCACTTGGGTCACAATGACCCCAGGCAATGCTCCAGGCTGGGGGGGGAGGAGTGGCTGGAAAGTGTCCAGTGAAAAAGGACCTGGGGGAGTTGGTTGGCAGCCAGCTGGAGAGACGAACCAGTGTGT
>NW_008615742.1:2027-8912 GCF_000691845.1 Merops nubicus | reverse complement strand
GGGCAGCCCTGACCCCAAACTGTGGCATACCACCTCGAAGAAGAGTCACACCTTCAAGAGCTTCCAAAGAACAGCAGTAGAGAAGCTAATAAACGACACTGAAAGTTTTACAATAGGGTTTCAATAAAATAAAGTTTAAGACAAAGGGAAAAAATTGACACACTACTCAACTCTGCCAATCCAAACCAGCAAGTTTCAGAATGACCCCAACTGAGGAGGAGCTTGAAGGCAAATGTTGAAATGGCTGCTGTCAGGGACATAAGTTTATTGAATGTAATCAAACACAAATTAGATTAATTGCAGCATGCAGACATCACCAATTAACTCACAAACTGCCAGTCTCACATAGTTAAAACTCGGTCGCCAAAATGAAGCACACACAACACTGGTATCACAGTGGGCTAGAGAGAAACATGGCAGAAGGGAACTTACTCCTCAACAGAAGACATAAGGCAGATGCTTTTAAGGATTTTATCAAACAAAAGAATGCAAGAAATCTCTAACTTTAGACAACACGAAACATACTTGGCTGACAAACAAACAAGCTACAGGCCTGTGCATGGCAACACAGACAGATTGGGCAAGGTCCAGCACAGAACCGACTGCAGAAAACCACCTCTGAGCTCTTTGAGGCAAGCTTACAAAGACCCAGGTACCAAAGATAAGCTTAGTTAAGCCACTAGGTACATACCCCCCTGTATTTAGAACTTCAATCTGTTTCTCACTTATCACCTCTTCCCAGATGCTCTTAAGCTTCAGATGAGCTCTGGGCTCCAGCAGTGCCACTTCTCCACCAGCCCCCATTGCTGCCACCGCCGGGTGGGCAGCCCACGGGTGGAAGCACCAGTGGGTGCCTGGAGAGGTGCTCAGGCTGGGCTGCAGGCCCCAGCAGCTAAAGGCTCTCTATATGCCTCATGTTGTCCTCAGAGCAGTGGCTTTCAGGAGCTGAGCATGCTCATCTTTTCCTGAGGCACACTAAAGTCAGGTACCTCCCTGTCACTTCCATGATTCATTCTCTTGTGATTCATCCAGGGAGGACAACACATATAATTTTTATGTCTATTTAGCACTTGCACTGACATTAAACTATGTATATGGCTAGTTCAGTAACAGCATGATCTTGTGTGTCTTTCACAGCCATCATTCTCCAACAGCTCACTATTAAAGGTCCTTACATTACTGGCATCTTTCTTGAAAAAAGGCTATTTTTCTTCCTAAAATTTATCCCCTACAATTATTTTTTTGCTGCCAAATTTCAATTTTCAGCCCTGCTGTTCTTAGATATCTGCTCTGAAGATCAGAATCTTGTTTTGTTAAATGGACAAACAACGCATTTTCTCTCAGAAATGGCTGACCTTGATTATCTCAACTTGGAAATTGAAAGATTTAGAAAGTTAGAAACATGAGTCAAATGGAAAATAGAAAGAAAATGTGTAGACAACCCTAATTATAGATGTTGCTATATTCTGATTCTAATACTATCATAATCTCAGCAGACAGATAATAGCAGTAAAATCAGAAATGGTAGGAAGGACTCAGAACACAAGCAATAACATATAACACATCATCAGCCTGTGGAAGACACAAAGCCATCAGTAAAAAAGCTCTTTGTTTTGGGGTTGAGTATTTTTTCCTTTCTGATGGGAAGACACTGGTCCAATCAAGCTGTTTTGAATTTATAATCATAGTTGTTATGCTCTGTTTACTTGTCTGATTGTAATTTTAAAAGACAGTCTGAATTACAGCCTACCCAGTGTATTCGCTACACAATGACACAACACAGAAACAGGAGAGATCACACAAGGAATACAGAAGCACACTGGGGTTTTTTTTGTTGCACAGATATCAGCACTAAGCTTATCAACAGATACTGGGAAGTTGCAGTCACTTCTCTCACTAGAGATATCTCACTTGCACATCTGCAAGTTGCAGCTCCTTCCTGTCAGGACCAGAAAAACTAATACCAGCACTGAAAGTACAGTAGTTTCCACAAATAACTGGGGTGTTCCAGCTGGTGGAACTAGCCTTTGCTACCATGCTTCTCAAAGTTTCCCATTCATATTTTAAATTTTTACAGTTCCATTTAGAGTTTCTCTTTTAAGCAGCTCTATTTTCAGAGGCTTTGTAACAAAGTCCGGTTTGCCCGGTACCAAGTGGGGAAAATTGGAAGTTAAAACTTAAACATCAAGCACCCATGAAAATATTGTTCAAAACAACTTGCCAAGGGTTAACAGAAAAATGATATGACAGCACATGACAGTCTCCAATTCTGACAACAGGCAATTTTTGTTTGAGCATTAAAAATTTACATGATTGGAAAATCTACCCAAATAACATTATACCAGGAAAAATAAGTGCATTTACAGTTCTGAGTCAACTCCAGAAGAAATCCAATGCTTGCATGAAAGACATTTTGCCTGCCTTTACTGCAAAAGCTCTTGAAACACTGGTCAGAGCCTTTGAAATGCCTCCCAGAACAATTCAGAAGCAGCACCACTACAGTCAGCAGAGGAGAAATCTATGTGAAAGAAAAATCTGATCCTTAAGGTAAAACAGGTTTTCTGGACTGTGTGTTGATTACTTCCTTCAGCGGGCACATTCATATGCTGCTGTCTTCCTCTTAGAGGACCTGGTCATTCAGAAGTTGGGCACAGAAGATCAGCTTTCTTGCCCTACCCACCCACAGGCTCAGCAAAGACAATGGAAGAAACGTGCTGTTTCCCAGCTATAGTTGCAGCAAGTGCTCCTTTTCCGTTTTAGATGAATCTGCAGTCTCTTGAACTGTGAGAAGCAAGCAATCCTTTTCTCCACTCATACTGCCGCCTTCTGGGAAGCAGCTTCTTTCACTGCCCATTTACTCAAAATTAATCAAACTCTTTAACAGCATTACCTTAAAGCCTGGACCTACAGATGCTGGCCCCAAGCCCTGCCAGGTCAGTACGCTACGTTTGCATATTGTACAGAATATCTAGCAATATTCAACATCAAAAGCTTACAGGAAACAGCATTTCTCATCCATGTGCAGCTGCCAAATGGTTTCCCAGATTTCCTTCCCCCTAGTCTCTACTTAATGGCACTAACTCTGCTGAAGAGAGCACAGCCATGATGTGGCTCACAGAACAGTTGTAGGAAGGAAAACACATTACTACTATGTCATGGTTACAGGGGCTGGGACCAGTTTATCCTTATGTGGGTAGAACCAAAACTGTGTATTCTATACTCTCTATGTCAGTGCTCATGGGCTGTTAAGAAAATCATGGGTAGCAGCTGCCCAGGACAGACCTCACACCCCAGGCTATAACAGATAAGGAAAGAGGTTCAAGGTCAGGGGAGATGTTAACACCTTCCCACCCAGCAGGAGTCCTCCTCCCTGTTAATGGGCCCATCCATGCCTCGCCCCATGACTCATACAGAACTCCCCCCAGGAGCCATTTCTGTTTAATGGACCATCAAGGACCCCCGGCATGACTCACAGACTGATATCAACCCATTGTGAGATGCTCCGCCCAGGGGGAGGATCCAAGTGCTCCCTCCTGGATATAAACTGGGGTTCAGAACAGCACGGGGCGCCTTACCCACTGGATTTCCAGAGGACAAGAGCTACCAGATCTTTTCTACGGGACCACTGTTTCATCTGGACTGCTACCACCACCCTAACTACAGAGTATCAGGTTGTATTCTGACTCTGGCTGTGGGTTTCCTTTGTATTATTGCTTTTATTTTATTTTTTTCTTATTAAATTGTATTTCTGACTTGGAGTCTCTCGCTGGTTTGTTTTCAAACCATTACATACTACTATGAGGACAGTATTTGTCATCAACACCCATTTATGCCTGTTTGTGCAGAGCGTGCAAGGCTAGAAAGTTAGTTTTGCTCCTGATCAGTTCTACCATTGCTACTTCCCCAGTGCATCAGGAGAAGACAAGCTTCACAGCGGACTGCTGTCCTTCCCAACTGATGGCAAACAGCTTGTGACCTGTAGTTGCCCTCAGGCTTTCTTATCTTCCCTGCTTTTCTGGATGTCTCATCTGCTCCAGTATTCCACTGGCCACTGAACCACTGGACTGCCCATTTCACTGCATTGCGGACCCTTGCAATCGTACCAGTACTCCATGTACCACCAAACCATTCATACCTTTCTGCTATAGTTGCCTGCTGCATCTTGTTTTCCATTTCAACCCAAAGTGGTAGTAAGAACATTTTGTTCTGTCTGGCTGCCCAGTGATACAACAGAATGGTCCCATAAAACAGCAGCCTTCCCTCCCTCCCATTTCTGTATTATTGAAGTCTGCATATGAATAAAAGAGAAATCTATTCTGATCTGAACTACACCTTCATGAAAGGGGATATCTTTTATATTGCCATAATCACAATCAGGATCTCACACACCTTGTACAGTACAACAATCAAACCTCATAAAATCAGTATAGTGAACTGGCTATACCTACCTCATGCTCCAGCATGCACTCTTCCTCACATAAGTAAGTATCTCAAAATCCCTCCTCAAGTCTGTCTGCTTCAAAGCATCACAGCACAAAACATGCTCTTTAAGTAGCAGAGACTGAAGAAGAGAATGCTCATCTGTTAGACTACAAGTCTCTAACAAGTTAAAAAACATCTTCAACATACACTGGAAAGATTCTGGGTTTTTTTTTGCAGGTGAAGTAGTCAAAAAAGAAGTTTAAGAGTTTGAAAAGAAAAAAGAAGAATTCTTAGGTTCAACTGCAGGTTCTGTTTCTCTTCTCTCTCTCAACACCTGCTCCCTCTTTTGTCCACCCACACCCACCCCATCAAGAAAGCAAAAGAAGCAAGGGAAACTCAGTAGCTATATGCTTCCTTCTCACACCTGTCAGTGCATTTACTAACAGATGAGCAGGAGAGCAAAAATCAGCTCTGCTGCCCTGAAAGGACAACCTGCTGATGCCATCACCTAAAAACAGGAGCATCCATCCTCTTGGCAGCTTCAAGTCATATCCCAGAAGATGCGTGGCAGTGTCACACAGATCTCTGCCTCACAGGTACTGTTGTTCTCACAGTTCCAAACACAAGTGGAGAAGCTTTGATCTATTTGTCTGTTAGAGTTTTCACAAGCAGTGTGCCATCTTCTCTTACACCAGTGAGAAGAAAAAAAAAGGTTTTCTGACCCACATACCTCTCAGTTTCTCCTGTTTTTCCAGGAAGTTCCTCTGATGGTCAGACAGCATATTCCAGTGCCCTGTACTGGGGACTCAGCATGCTCAGGTCTCTCTCAAAGATCTACACCAGTTCAAGCAGCATGGGGAACAAATAGAAGGAGCTAGAAAGACTATGTACAATTACAGGGAGATGACCTCATTTGGTATCGTGGACACATGGTGGAATGGTTCCTACAACTGAAGTCCTGCAATGGATGGACACAGGCTCTTCAAGAAGGATAGGCTGGGAGAATGAGGAGCTGGATGCATGGAGCTCTGCCTGGGTATAGTTCAGGAGCCAGTTCAGAACTTACAGGTCATGATTAGTGGGTAGACCAAACATATCTGCCTTTCAAAAGAGTCTTAATGCTCTGGTACTAGTTTGATTTCAAAGAAGAAAGAAAAAAGCATTCCCAATTCATGCTGAGGTGAGTGAGAACAGTCAGGCCTTAATAACTCAATTATTTCATTCTTTGGCATAAGGCAGGATTTTAGACCCTACTGGCTGTTGAAACCCTTTGGTTAGAAGAATAAATTTTCTACTCTCTTTCTAGGCAAGAGTTCCCATTAATAATTTACTTGTCTCCTTCCACATTTTTCACACCAGTTGCAGCAAAGGTTTCTGTTGGGATAGGCACAAGCAAAGCGCACCCTAGATAGGGGCCGGCGTTCGGAAGATCTCACGATGTAACGGGAAGCTCAGACCGCCCACGATGGGTGTTGTGGGCGAGGCTTATCACAGATAAGCAATTGTAACAACACAATAAACACCATTTGCTGCATCCTCCATGTTGGAGTCAGTGCCTGCGATGACCCTCAACGGTAGAGGTTGAGCTCCCGCGATCCCGGGTCCAAGTGTTGGTAACGACAAGTGGTGACCCCAACGTGATCGACGAGCGGGCCGTGAGCAGGACTCGTGTGCAGGCACCATGGGGCGTGGGTCTGGCCAGACAATGTCAGACATGGAGCGTGTCCTTAAGGAAATGAAAACCTTGGCTAAAGAAGCGGGCCTGACATTGAAATCAGGCCCTGCAGGGGCATGTATCCAATGGATGATTGCCCGGGGGTTGATTACTACCCCACCTGAAATTTTTGATATGCACCTATGGCCGCAGATAAAGGCAGAGCTCATGGAGCACGCCTTGGGGGGAAAACCACAGCATTGTGAAATCTTTGGTACAATGCTGCATGCAATGTCCTTGGGACAGCAAACAAACCACGCGTGGCAGGTGGCATGGCAGTGTATGGGAGGGGAGGAAACGGAATCGGGGAGCTTTTTTTGATATAAAGGGCCCCCTCCAGCACAGGCTACAGCACAGACTGGCCCCTCGTTATGTGGTTCAGATATAAAAGGTGGCAGTGATGAGAGTGAGGAGGGAGAGGGCATGGAATGCTTCTGGTGGATTCAAACAATCCTTTCCGACCCTCTCCTGCAACAGTAGAGGAGCTGGAACAACAGCTAGAACAAACGGGCTTGTCAGAGGAACGGGAACAGCGGTTCCAAGAATTAGATTTGGAGGCGGCGGCATGAGTGCGTCAGATTCAGAAAGAACGGGACAGACAGCTAGCAGAAACTTTGGGCGATGAGGAAACGCAAGCAAAAGAGTCACAGAGATTGTGAGAAAAGGGGGCTCGGTTGCGAGCAGAAAATAGAAGGCTTGAGAACAGGAACTCAGGGAATTGCGACAGAAGGGGGCTAGATTGAAACACC
>NW_008615742.1:696-1825 GCF_000691845.1 Merops nubicus | reverse complement strand
CTTAGAGGATGACCCAGATTGGTTGCCGCCCCTGCTGCGCCCCGATAAAAAGGAGATACCAACATGGGCACAAAAATGGCGAGAGCCACCACCTTCATATGCCAGAGAACATACAGGGGGGAGTAGCGATGAGGGGGAGGACGAAAGCCATCTACCAATGAATAAGCCAGACCGCATTTTTGCCCATGAAAGGGAGTTTCAGCAGGGTGGACGGTTCCCCGCCCCCTCGGCTCGGCTCTCCGCCCCCTTGGCTGCCATTGCCGAGAAAGAGGAAGCAGGCCAAGATGTTGAGATGTTAAGTGGCCCTCCCCGAGAACTGGTTGTGGGCGGGGTGGATAGCTCCAGACATGGTGTGCTGCACCAAGCCCCTGACACCGTAAGTGCTGCGATGCACTGGGGAGAGACACTACAGTTAAAAAACAAACTTACTGCTGAAATTATCAATGACTTAAACACCCTTCTAAGTCCTTTTTTAGATAATCTGCGTAAAGCGGTGGACAATATGCGTGACACAGTGAAAGAATAAATGACTTTGCTGATGGATAAGCACTTGATTCAAACTACTGGTCAGTTAGAGAAACCAACTAATTGGCGCTTAATAGCGGAAAAATGCACCCTAGATGGGGTGAAGCTGCAACCACAAGCCCTTGATGCATTCCCTGTTTTTGCAGCGGGAGGAGGTAGATATGAGTGGCAGGCACTAGACGCTTGTTGCAGCGGGAGGAGGTCGATATGAGTGGCAGGCACTAGACGCCCCGCAGCTGTCAGCTTTGTATAAGGTGGTTCAGGAAAAGGGGTTATTGCACCCGGAAGCGTAACTATTACTCAATTTAGCACATGCCACACCATGCACACCCAACGGTTGCAAACCGTTATGCAAGGGGATATTATCTGGGCCGAAATATACACTGTGGCATGAACACTGGGCAACAGCACTGCGGATAAAAGTAGAGGAGGCACAAACAACACCAAACAATGAGCTCAGGAATATTACACTTGATCAGTTCATAGGCACCGGTGCTTTTGCTACTCACCAACAACAGATGCAGATGCCTGGCTGAGTATTTAGGGTGACAATGGAGGTGGCCAAAGCAGCACTCTTACATATAGCCAGATATGAATCTCCGGA
>NW_008615742.1:0-433 GCF_000691845.1 Merops nubicus | reverse complement strand
GCCCTGCCTGTCATGGTTGCAGACGGGGAGGTCATCTAAGGTGAAATCATCCCCACCTTCAGAGGGCAGCACCACTCCCAATTATGGGCTCGCCTGTATGCTGGCGCTGCGGGCAGGTAGGACATATAGCCCAACAGTGCCATATGCAGTGGCAGTTGGAAAACAGGAGAGGGAGTCCACAAATCAGGGGCGGCCAAGTGAGACTCCCAGGACGACGTGGCGCCCCCCGAGCGCCGCAGCTGCGGCCCCGTTTTCCTCAGGCCCCTCTGGTAATGGCCACATATCAGAACGAAAGCCCATGGCCGACAATGGAGGCCATGCCAGTGCCAGATCCCACCCAATGGGAGTGAGCCCACTCATTGCATTAACGCCAGGGGTTAGCCAACGCCCAATGGTGGTGGCCTATCTCACTTCTGGTAGCCATGGCAACACA
>NW_008615741.1:13798-15036 GCF_000691845.1 Merops nubicus | reverse complement strand
GGGTTTTTTTGGTGGTGGTGGTGTTTTATTTTCTTAAAAGAATATGGAGTTTATTTCCTGGGAATGTTAGCCTTCAGCAGGGTAGCAGAGAAAATATTAATTGACTTTTTAAAAAAAGTTATATTAGGGATGTTTGGTGCTCTGTTTGCTCTTTTCTGACCAATGTACTGTATAAAGCAAATATTGATTCTGTAATCCCAGGAGTGACAAAACTTATTTTGCCTTTGTCACTGTGAGTCAGTCAGAATCTGGTTATCTGGGACGTGCCACACTTCTGCTGGCTTTCATGGCACCTGCTGTGCTTCAGAAGACCTGCTCTAGCATTGAGAATGGCATGGCTGCTCATACATAGCTTATGTATTGTTGTATGTCTTCGTGGACAATATACATTTGAAATAATTTATACTTTATGTGCTTAATGAATATTAATGCATTCTTCCCCTTTGCATCACTTACTATGTGCAGCATATTCAGTTTTATGTGATCTTTGGAATTGTCTAGAGAAGTTTGAACAGGACGTGCTCTGGTAAAATTAATTGGAAGGAAATTCAGGAAGTATCTTTCTGTTGTGGTTAATGACGTGGTAGCAAAATTATTTGATATATTACAAGCCACATGGAGAATACACTGTTAAATAGTATTGGGTAGCCTGTAAAAGCTTAAGCTCTTTACTAGTGCTGACAAAAGTTACAATGACTGGTGCTTATTCTGAAAAGTTTTAGGCACGTAGGTAAAACTTAATTGAATATACTAGTTTGGCATATGATCTTTATCAGCCTTACTCAGGCAGAATGATGGTACAATATGCAGTTATTGAAAGAAGGCACATTAGTACAGGGCAAGTATTTGTCCTGTGGTACTAACAAAGCCCATATAAACTTCCTTTGACTAGATCACCACAGGAAGCAATAGAATCACTATAAAAGAATTAAATACCTAAATTTTTTAACAGACTAAAAGTCCATATTTGGGTTATTTGTAAGGAATATTCTGTAATGGTGGGGGCCCTGAAAAACCATGCATGACTCTGTTGGCATATACTGAAAAATAGACATTGTTTGGTTTACTTTTTCTGATGTATATTGTCTCCCCGTCCCCCGTGTGTGATAAAAGCTTAATAACATGCTACGATGCAATTATTGCCCTCCAGCCACCTAGCAGTTAGCACCCTCTTGCACTAGTCTTGGTTTAAGATTGTTGCATGTCTGTACACCCTGTACTTTATCTAGTCTTGAGCA
>NW_008615741.1:10070-13767 GCF_000691845.1 Merops nubicus | reverse complement strand
TTTCCCTAAATAAATTCAAAACTCACCCAAGTTGTGATGTGTTTATCCTCAGACAATATGTGTCCACTTACCTCAGGCTTACTGAAGTGTTATCCTCATACGTGTGAGTCTGTCTTCTATTTGAACCATGGATTCTGTCACCTTTATGTATTGGGATGTCAGCGATAAGTACTTTAAACTGGTATTAAAATCTGTCAAAATTTTGTATTTTTCATGGGAAAGAAGGCATTTTGATAGAACCACCTAATTAGATCTGACATTGAATGCCACGTGTGACATGGTAACATTGAATGGCTACAATCATTAAGTTCTTGCAAATAGAAGAATTTTTTAGCAGAGGAGAATTGAAAACATTGCATGAATAGATGGGAGAAAAATTGTGAGATTGTTGTGTGTCGGATTCTACATTTTAATTTTGTAAATTATCTTTGTTGTACTAGAAAGATGTTTGGTGTTTTTTTTCATAGTGCAGATAATTCCCTTGTAACTTCTTGCTGTCCCTGCAGCAGTACTTTCTGTAAACATGAAAAAACTATTTTGATTTCTTGCTTAGCCTGTGAGTTTTGCCTTTCGTTTCTGTGTTAATTACTGTAACATCCTGGTAACTTTATGGAAAACTGATGACAGCAGACCTGCATGTGAATCCTGCTGCATGCCATGGAAGTGGTAAAGATTAAAAGAGCAAATAGCTTGAAGCAGAAGCCTTGTGGTGGTACAGTGCCAGTTTCATTTGAGCCCAGCAGTCATGAAGTGGCTGCTTTTTTCTTTGTTATCTAAAACTTTTCTTAGCCTGGAGAATAGACACAGTATTATTTTGACTGAAGAATACTGATATTGTTTGAGATTATTTTACTGTGGAGAACAGGTTTTGAGTTTTGATGATAGAACTTTTTTCTAGGCAAATATAATGTAGTGGGAGAATGAGCTGTACTTCTCATGACCTGTGTAAAGAGCCACACCTGTGAGTTTCTTTGCATACACAATACTTTATGTAGACTGTTTAAAAATTGTCCCTTTCATACATTGGGAATACATTCTACAGAAATGCAAAGTCAAGATGGTAAAACATTGGTCTATGAAGCAACATGATCCTTTTTGAATTTATAATTAACATGCAGTCTTACCACATCTTGAGAATGGCCCCTTATCCTTCCCTAGTTGCCAAGTTACCCCAAGGTGTGACATACTGCCTATAAAACCAGAAACAGATTACAGTTCAAAGTGCTTAAAAAAATAGGAATAGATTAGTTACACAATAGGGAAGTAACCACAAATCAAACCTATTGCAAGCTAACCTTAGAGAATTGTTGAAAAGTCATTAAGCAAAGAATGATGCAAGTCAAAATAGGGTATGGATGTCGGGGTCTTTGAAGGGTTTAAGGAGGAAGGAGGTGTCAGGATACTGAATGGACACCCTGAGGGAGGAAGCTGTGGCTGGTGCC
This sequence comes from Merops nubicus, assembly GCF_000691845.1. Classification (NCBI taxonomy): domain Eukaryota; kingdom Metazoa; phylum Chordata; class Aves; order Coraciiformes; family Meropidae; genus Merops; species Merops nubicus. The sequence continues at coordinate 12,325 of NW_008615741.1, read as the reverse complement.
TCCTCAGAGGTTGAAGGGGCATTGCATGTCTTGTAACTCATCTGATCCAAGGATCACCTACCTGTGATCAGTGTCAGATCCTGTGATACCAGCTGGAGGACTGAGTGCAGAAATTAAGGCTAGTACAGTATTTATTGCAGCTGGTTTAACTGTCTGAAAAAGCATGTTATCCTGTGGTTCAGGAGGTAGTATTCAACATCTCATCCACCAGTTTCTTAAAAAATAGTTGAAGAACATAAAAACAGGTATTTTGTTTATTACTGATTTGATTTTGTGCACACTTTGTCATTTACAGACAAAACCAGAGCAACATACTACTTTATTATGGTATGTTATCAAAGTGTGTACAAAAACCTTTCTTAACTGTTCATTGCTGCAATTTTGCCACACCTCTTTTTCTTGCTGTTTAAAATAAGTAGATAGTCTTCTACTTCCCACTCTGTGCCCTTACTAATGTGAGCAGAGGAGGAGGCATGCATACAATTCAGTATGCAGCAGTAAAAGGTGGGGTTTTTTGTTTTGGTTTTTTAATTCCAGTGATTCAGAGGAGAAACTATGTTACTGCGTATCCAATTAGCACTTGGAAAAGACTAGAAGGGATTAATTTTCCAATTAAACCCACATCAGAATTGAAAGACTTTCTGGATTTCATAGCATTTTATGGAGCTTAATGTAACTTCTTAGGACTTTTAAAACTCTATTTTATGTATGTATTCTGCTGCCTTATTGGCAGAAGGGATTCATGCAGGTAAAATTACTAGTATGTGAGACAGGATGAGTCACAAGGTGGTAAGTATGCAGGCTGTGACATCTGATGTACCTCCAGCAGGTGAATTTTGTGTTAGTAACAAACAAAAGCAGCTCAGAGCCCTTTTAGCAGTGCCTCTACATCTTGTGTCCTCATCTGCAACACATCTGTTTGAATATTTGCATGTGATGCTGGAGAGGGTTCAAGCAAGTAGCTGCCTTCCAGCCATCAATTGTGTTTTGTGGCCACCTGAATTAAAGTCTGTGAGATAATCAGAATCAATAAATTATGTCAGTCAATTACTCCCTTAAGGCTCCAAGGAGCAAAACTTTTTTAAAATAATGTATATTTTCAGAGTTTCTTTGATGTGGTATGACTCTGGAAACCACTGGAAATATATAGAAGTATTGCCAATTATCATATTTAGATTTTTTCTTCTATCTATATATATCATATTCTGAGTATCAAATGCTTGCAGTTTAATCTCTGAGATGAGGTCTTGGAACTTTTTGTATTTGCACTGCTTTTTCACTCAGTACTTAATTAGGTAGTGGCCCTCATAGTCAGTGGATGTTGTAGAAGCCAGAAGTGTAAAAACCCTTTTATTGCTAAATGCTGGGAGAACTTGTGGGAAAATAGTACTGAATTTTCACTGTTCCTTTGTTCTTCCTCCAAACATTTGTTACTGGCCACTTCTAAAGCAGCAGAATACAGACAGCTGTCAGTTTTGGTTTGATCCAATGTGACCATGCCTAGCTACTGATTCTTTCAGCCACCTACCACTTGCTATAATATGAGTTAAATCTCTAAATATTTTGGTAAAAATAGTCTTTGAACAAATGGTAACTATCAACTTATTTTTTTGTTTTGTTTTCCTGATCAGTCCTCGGGACGGAAATAGTGTAAAACCTTCATGTAAATTAATCCCACTGCCTTCTGTGGTGAAATTTGCTTTTGTGTCTGCATCTGCATGAACAAATATACTTGCCTGTGTTGGGTGTGTGCAACAGTTACATGTGTTTCCACCAGCAGTGATGGAAAGCCTACACAGGCCTTTAGGAAGAAGGTTTCAAGGTCTCTGTTGCGAAAAAGGGGGGCGGGGGGAGGTGGGGTAAATCCGGTAGTTGTGGCTGACACAGACGCAGACCAGGAGGCAAATGGTAATTGTTTATTTACAGCAACATTTAAAGGTTCTTTTGGATTGCCGGTGATAAAGTTAAAAGCTACGGGTGTAACTAAAGGTTTATTGCTAATAACAACAACACACTAGATAGATAGATATATAGATATATATATATATTAATTGGAATAAAATACACTGGATTTTGGTTTGCTCATTTACAAGGGAGCTCCCTCCCTTCCCCAGTTAATTTGAAATTAAAACCTAGAGGCTGAACGTAAGCTCATTCCCAGCGTTCCAAGATGGACAGAACACGAGAGGAGGCCAGAAACTGGACACATGCACTCTGGCTGCAACAGGTTAAGAGGTGAAAGGGAGGCCAGATAT
>NW_008615741.1:0-9736 GCF_000691845.1 Merops nubicus | reverse complement strand
TTCCTTTGTTTCGGGCTTAAGCCATCGGAAGACTGGGACCACGAGACCTCTGCCCCGTTCCACGCTCCTCCGGGCACCCAGATAACACCAGATATCGATCTGGTGATGGTCGCCACACTCGCCCAGTGCTTAGCACCTCACCCAGTGCTGAGTTTCGGGCTTCCAGGCATACAGCTGCATGGTGTACTTGGTGACTCAGAGTTTGTCATTAACTGCGTTCTCTTTACAGTCTCTCAAATGCTGTAGCAGGCAAGCTATTTCTTCCCTCAAGTGTGGGTAGCCTAAGATTAAATATTAGACTTGGTTTGGATTTTTTTTTTTTTTTAACAACTCACACCCCTTCCCCAGCCTCAGCAGCAGTCTAAACAGTCAACAAGTAGGGGCTGTGAAAAAGGATTGATGTTGAATTTCTGGGAATTCTGGGAAGCAGAGGAGGGGAGAAGAGACTCTGTAACAGGGACACCTGAGTATCTTGGTGTTTTCTCTCAAATGTGATGGGTCTTACCAGTGGTGTTACTTATCCACACATCAGTCTCTCCTTTGGGGGTGGGTTGCTTTGAGGAGGTAGTTTTTTGTTTGTTTTCCCCTGTTGCTATTATTGCAGAGGAGTTGGTGTTTTTGGTTTTTTTAACAAGAGTTTGTACATGAGAGCTGACTGTCCAGTCAGTTCATATGAGGATATGATGGGTTTTCTGATGCAGAAACATGAGTTCTCAGGTGAAGTAAAAGGATAATTTCTAAATGAGATTTGGCACTGAAAGACTTGTGATTGTACTTGAGGTATCAATCTGTTTTCCATAATCTGTAGAAAGACTAGGATGTCCTTTAGCAGTTTTTTTTTTATTTTGTTTTTGTGGTTTATTGTGGTGGCTTTTTTTTTTTTTCCATTTTGGATAGGGCCACACGTGAATTTTTACACTTAAGGGAATAGCTGAAGTTTTGTTGCTGGTGTGGAATGATTATGAGAAGGAAAAAAAAAATCTTTCAGTTGGGCTAAAGTGGCACATACCTAAATTTTTAGCTAAAGCACTCTAATGAGCACTACTTGCATACCTTGCACTTCTCAAGTCCTTGCCTTTTGATGTTTTTTCTTTCATTATTCATCAGAAAAGTTCTGACTTCCCTTGTGGAGAAAACAAATGGATCTACAAATAAGATCCACATCACAAATGAGTTTGTTTTTTTTTTTAGGTTATTACTGTGTTATCATTTTATATGTTTTGAGCTCAGGATATTCAACTAAAAGAATCTGGCTGATGCATGACTTTGTATTGAGGATGTTGTGGGGACAGTGGTTAGATACATGGGTTTTTATTTTTTCTTAAAAGTTATCTTTTTCTCTGAAAGATGGTGGACCCTACTCTAGCAGAAATGGGAAAGAATCTGAATGAAGCAATGAAGATGCTAGAAGACAATCAAAGGTATGGACAAAGGATAACAACTACAAAAACAATAGTCGTTTGTGCTAAGGGAAGAATTATTAATGTCACTGTCATTAATCAGGAAAGAAATTTTCCTAGTAGTTTAGGGTCATATTGTCATTCTGTCACTTACACCTACACAAATCACAATTGTTTCTGAAATGATGGAATTTTTGTAATAGGTGTATGTGTTTTTCTGCATGTTCCATACTATTCAGAGCAAGTCTGTTTTTTCAGAGATGTTAGATTTGTTTTTTCGTATTACTGTGCAAGTAACTTTTAAAATTTCTCTCTATATGGGATTTTTCTGTAAGTTTGAAGATTTCTGTTAAAAAAATAAAACCCCAGAACTTAGGAACTCTTTAATTCAATCTGAGATAAACTGTTCTGGTTTTGTGTCTGATTTATTTATGAAACTCTTGTCAGTGAAACAGATTACAAAGGTGTCAGCATGTGTTTCTGCAAGTCAAAGTCAACTACATATTTCATGTTATAGACCACAAACTAAATATGTAGTTTATTCTTGTGTCTTTAACTTAGAAAAGTGGAGGAGGAAAAGAAGTATGCACGGAAGGATATTCCTGGACCACTCCAAGGCAGGTAGGCAACACCAATTTTTAGATAATGCTCTTTACTTTTCAGATTCTGTAAAATACATGTGATGTGTTTGTTTTCCAAGCAAATTCTGTGTTAATGCAAACATGATCAAACTTGTCCTTGGTGACTGAAATTTTTAACTGTTAGAATCTGATAAAGTGTTGGTGCCTACAGTTGTGATTGGGACTTAGAGTAAATACAGATGAACTTGTGCTATAGAAAAAAGTTTCATTAAAACTCCCAGAAAAAAAAACTTAGTTTTGTTTTTCGGTGAGCTCGATTTCATGTTTATTGAAATATCCTACTATAATTAAGTAGGAGTTTGAATTAATTGGTTCAGCTGCTTGTCTTCGTGATCTGTTTTTCTGCGAGCAAGGAAGTGTTTTTGTTGCTGTACTTGGCATCCAGTAAACGTGCAGTGTTGTCTTTGTGTCTTACCATGCAGTGTCCCAAATGGCCTTTTTGTTAAAAAAAAAAAAAAAAAGGTTAAGCAGTGGCACTTAATGTATTTTTTTGTTTTCCCCTCCCTGTCTGCCAGTGGCCAGGATATGGTGAGCATACTTCAGTTAGTCCAGAACCTGATGCATGGAGAGGAGGAAGAGGAAACTCCCCAGGCCTACCGGTAAAGCCAACATGAATTATTGTATATGCAAGACACCTGATTCTGTTACATTCTGATTATTATAGGACTTACAAATTTAAGTGTTTTGAAGGGTAAATATTTTGTGCAACCATATAAGTTTTAAAAGGCAATTTAAATTCTGTAGTGAACCAGAATAATGCATTTGGCTTGGTTTTCTTAAAATTTTGAAGCTTTCATTACTGATTACAAAATCTAATTACAATAGAGATTTTTTTCTGATCTGGCAACTCATTTTGTATTCTGCTTTTTTGAGAGTTCTTTTAAGTCTGAAAGCCTTACAAAACTTTGAATACTAATTATGTTTTTACCATATCTCTCTGTAGATATTGAAGAAAAAAAGGAAACAAAAACTGTTTCTATTTTTCTGTAAAATGGAAGTAATGCTAACAGATCTGCAGAAGGTTATTGAAAACTAACATCTGAAAAACAGTTTGAAGATGAAAAAAACACAAGCAAAAAACTTCCGACAAACTAGTGAAAGCTATGCCTCTAAAGATGTTAACAATAAGTCTCTTGAGTTTTCTCTGCATGAGAAGAGAAAGGTGTGTGCTTAGTGCAGTTTGAAGTCCCAGTGCAGACAAGGCAATTAGCTCCAGCTCATGGCAACTGATTGGCTAAAAAAGAAACAGAGGTGTTGTTGTAAGCAGCTATGCCAAGTGAAGTGCAAGTGCTTTTTGTCTGCACTGGCGTTTTGGCGTGCAACACACACTGGCAGGAAGGTGACTGTGGTATACTGTACTTTGCTAAATATTTAAAATTGCATGTCAACAAATTCTGCCCCTCTACAGTTAAAACACACAAAGCTAAAATTACTGTAATGTTCATGACTTGTATTTAGTTGGCAGTTACTTTGTTCTGGCTTGCAGACTTCAAAATGTCGGAGAACAGGGTCACATGGCTTTACTGGGACATAGTTTGGCTGCTTATATATCAGTTCTGGACAGGGAAAGACTGAGAAAACTTACAACAAGGATCCTCTCTGATACTACTCTCTGGCTCTGCAGGCTTTTCAGGTGAGTCACTGTGAATAGCTTATGTATGACTTGGTAGTGATAATTGTTTAAAAATACATGTGACTGGATTGAGGATGTCAACAAAAGAAATCACTGTGCCACAAACAAATATTCTTTGGAAGGTCTGAAACATGTCACATAATTTAAAAAAAACCCTGTTGAATGGCAGGAGCTTAATAGTAATGTGGCTGCCATAAAAATCCTTTTATAAGGGCTAAATGACAGAGCTAAGGGCCAGACTACAGTTGCAGGCATAGTTAGACATTTAACTAAATTCTTGTTTCTTGAGGCATACGTTATGTTGATGAGGCTTGGGGTACTTCATATTTTTAAATAGTGTCTTCAGTTAATATGGCCTCTGCTCTTCTTGGATCTAGCTTATTTTTCCAGCTCCGGTAGGTGACATCACTGAAATTTACAGTACAGTGAAATGTTCTATAAATGCCTGTTTCATCATGTAGCATAGATAATATTAAACTGTTCTGTGGGAGAAGAATGGAAATAGCTGTGTGGGAGTGTTGGAGTGGAGGGGATTCACTAATAAGCAATTCCTTTTTATTTCCTTCCTGAAGGAAAAAAAAACAAAAACAAAACAAAAAAATCCCAAACCACACTACTTTCTTCATCTCATGATACTGCATCTTTCAAAAAAATCTTGCCTGTGCTACTTTTTTTTTTTTTTTTAGTGCAGTGCAGGATGAAATGATAAAAATATAACTGAAGTTAACCCAAATTTCATTGTTAGAATTACAAAGGATTTTTCCTACATTGATGGACTCGCCTCTGTCAGAATTATTTTACAAATTCAATTATTATGTTTTTCTGTCTTTGACTTAAAGATGTTGAAACCTTGTGCAATGATGAAATTTGAGAAGCTGCAGGTAATCCAGCTACTTTGACAAACGTATCTGTGTGTAGAGAGTGTGTCAGTGATACTTCTGAATGACATTGCTAACAAAAAGAAATATTTCTGCTTTGAATCAAGTATTCAATAACATTATGATTTTGTGATTAGTGCTGGGTATGTATTGGACTGTGGTCCCCAAAGTGACCCGTAGGTGACAGCACTGAATGAATACCATGCTGTGAACTGCTTTGTTCTTCTTGACATTTTATGTGGCGATGAGCAACTCTAGAGGGATTTCCTTTTGCCCATGTTATATTGCAGAACTGTTGTGTAGTAAACGTTTGCATGTGGGTCATTCTGGAATTCAGCTCTGGAATACTCAGCAGTACTTGTGTGTCAGTCTGTGATCACCTAAGTTTTTTAAGGGCCTTTATGTAAATTTGTTGATAAATGCTGCTCTTAAATTGTGCAAGACCATTGACTTGTGTGCTGTACAAAAATGCTCAAAGAAAAATGCTTGCAAGTTGCTTAGTAAGTTGGCACACTTACACTTTGGCTGTTGCCATTTCCTTTTCTATATTTAAGACAGCTGAAGGACTGCCCTCAATGTGGAACACTCACCCCTCATCTCTCCTTTGGTTACTTTGCTCCTGTTTCTTGACTGTAAAGGTTAATGTGCTGATCTGAGTTTGATTCTTAGAAGAATTAAAAAAGGTGGTGGGAGGAGCACACACACACCCTTACGAGCCTCAAGATGACATGTATAACAAATCAGATTGAGGGCAAAATTGCCATAAAAATCATTAAAATATTCCTAGGGGAAACTATACTTCATTTCTCTAACTTGAATAATTAAAACATCTAGAAAACTGTCTTGCAGTCTGATGAATAGATTGTACTAAATTATGGTCTCATTTTCAAACTCTCTAAAATAGAAATGACATCAGTAATTTTGAATATTATGAAATACCTTGATTTGTGACTTCACAATAAAGCTTGCAGATTTCTGTCCATTTACCTTTATGTGTCTCATTCCAGTTTTACTAACTTAAAGAATGTCAGGTTGCATTCTCTTTAATGTTAGCAGTCCAGAATTCACATATGTATTAAGACCAAGTGAAACCTTCTGTGCATTTCCTCCCCACCTCTGCTCTTAATAAGGTGTTGAAATCTGTAAAGGCAGTCCTTAGGAACCCAGATGTTTACTTTCTTATTTTTACTTTTCATATTTACTTTCTTAGTTTATCTCTAAGTGAAATTAAATGCTAGGCTTCCCTCAGAATTTTATAACTTATACAATTAATTTATAATTTTAATTTTAAATTAATTATTCTTCCAGCCTATCTTGTCAAAGTTTCCTTCTACTCTAGCCTAGAAAAACAGAAGTTTTTTTTTCTCTGTCTTTGTCTTTTTGTGGTCTCCCTTGCTGGTCAATGTTATTTTAGTCACTAAACTGGCTGTTGGTTTTGTTGGTCTTATTTAGTCAGCTTTTCTTGCAGGTATGAAAATGGGTCAGCGTATTATCATGAAGATGATCGTGAAGGTCTCCTGAAAATCTGTAGACTTGTTATTCACACGCGCTATGAAGATTATACAATAGAAGGATTTAACGTGCTCTATACTAAGCAGCCTGTCATATACATTAGCTCAGCAGCTAGAACAGGCTTGGGCCAAGCTCTCTGCAATCAGGTAAAGTGAATCATTTGTGGGTTTAGCTGCAAGTAGAACCTACCTGGCTTCATATCCTCTACTTGAAATTTGGGGGTTAAAAATATGTTCAGACTTCTGCAGAGGACTGGTACTTGCGGTGCACTCTGGTACACTATGGGCAGCAGCCTTGTAAATTGGTTTGGGCCAATGAAAATTTTTCCTATGGATTCATGTGTCTGCGTGGAACTTCCACCATTAGAAGTGAAGCTACTTGGAAATCTTTCACAACGCTGCTATGTTGAGTGACCATGTGTATTCCCAAAGCAAGTCCAGCAGGCTCTCTGCAGCTCTCCTGTTGGTTACACACGTTTGCTTGGTTAGTGTTCCTCACGAGCAGATTGCCTTCATCCTTGTCTCTTCTTTGCCTTTCGATGGGCATAGTAGATTTTTATAATTTATAAAATTGTGTGTTTCTGAGACGTAGGATGATGTGTCTGCCTGTTGAAACAGTGTAAAAAGGGGCATTTTGAAGAATGAGGACTGAGTTTTGGCCACAAAAAAAGAGATGACTTTAGGAAAAGCAAACTTCAGTGATTTTTGAAAACTTACTATTTTTCCTCATGGTAGAAACAATTGCAGTGTGACTAAACTACAGCACATTGGGGATGGGGAAAGGGAGTCTGAGGTGAAACCACACTTTGGTGCCAGCCAGATATCTGCTAGCTTCTAATACAAAAATGTTATACAGTGTGTTGGTATTGCTTTAGTAGTTGGGATTTCCAACATGATTATAAAACATAAGCAAAGGAAGTGAAATCCTTACTGGGCGTAACCTCGGCTATAGTGGGTCACATGTTTAAGTTAAAACCATTTATCTGGAAAAAAATACTTTTGGTTTGCATTTACAGTCTGGTTTTTGCAGCAACAATACAGTGGGAGGAGGAGAAATGTTCTGAATATTTCCAGTGAAAGGATCCTACATGCTAACTCTTCTTTTTGTAAAAGAGTGTTTGTTGCTAGATTGCATTGTACTTTAAGTAAGCTGTTGGTCATGGTGGAAAAGACCTAACTCCAACCATACTGGGTTTCCAAGCACCTTTATTGCAAAATTTGTACTGCATGATGCCCCTGTATTCTTACTTTCAGAGAAGATCTTCCTCCTCCTCCCCCTACCCTGGGAAAACAATTGAGGGAGAAGTAGGCTGTGCTGATCCCATTTAAAAAAGTTGTTTGGAATAGCAAGATTACCCAAACAACCCAGCACTTTAAAGAAACCCAGTTTTCCCTGCTAATGTGTAAAAGTTACTGGTTTTGCCAGATATTTATTTGTATGAATGTTTATAGTCTTAAATAAGCTAATTGAGGCCATATACAGACTTTCCTGTTGCTTACCTAACATTCAGTGTACCAGTGATATTCTTCAAGCTTAACATGGGCTGACATGAAGAGTCAAGTTCTTAGGGCCTTTGTTTTTCACATCTTTGCAGAAGGCAGGCAGAGTAGGTAGGGCACCACTCTTGTTAGCACAGTCTTTTGTTTGTAAGCTAGCCTGTCCACATTAGGTGATCACTGAACTTAAAAGTGATAGCATTTTATCTTTGATCTTGAGAAGTAGCATGTGTAGTAGTGAAGGCAACTGGAACTGAGTAACTGGACAATTCAGTTTCTGTTAAAGTATAAAACCAAACTAGCCTGTAGCTGTAGTTCTCTTAATTTGTTGAATCTTCTGTTCAGTGATGTGTGATCAGCTAGATTTCACTTGTTGAGTGATATTCCAAGTTAAAGGTGAAAATGTAAGAGACCTTGATTGCCCAGCTCCCCCTCACATTAATGATGCAAAAGCTACCTGGAATTTGCCTCTGTACTGAAGGGAGAACATCACACTCAGGAGTGACTAGTCAGCTGAGCTGTGTGGTTGAAATGGGGGGATTGCTCTCTACTCAACATAAAGTGACTGTGAATCTCCATGGGAGCGTGGCCAAAGCACAAGACAGACATTTGCTTACAGATATATTAATTACAGGAGTGGCCAAGAAAAAGAGTATTGAGTTCAGACTGTGCTACAGGGCAGGGAAATCATTAGAATAACCTGCATGTAGTTCACATGCTAACAAAAAGTTGACTTTTTTTCCCGTTTCTTCTGTGCTTGCTTTTCCCGGCTTCTAATTTGATTGTAAGTTTTAGCAGGAAACTTACTTACAATGTAATATCCAGCTTTTTGTTGCTGTGTTTACTATATTTGGTGTTACTGCATATTTCTGTGAACACTTGAAATGAGTTTGTCTCTATGGTTGACATTCCATTGGTTTTATTGCAGCTGGGGTTACCCCTTTCTTGCATGTGCCGTGTGCCTTGTAACACTATGTTTGGATCACAACACCAAATGGTGAGTTCGTCTTCCTTAAGAGCTCTTTTTTTTTTTAAAACAAAACAAAACAGCCTCATTAAATTAGTATCAAGTATGCTTTTAGGAAAAGCTTATTCATGTACTTTATTTTTCAACCTCTGCATCTCTGTGTTACAGCTGTACAAATCATAGATTGAAATCTAAACTCTCAGCAGCTTGTATCTTGGTCTAATCATTTGCTAGGTATTTTTAATGGCGTATACTAAGGTGCTCTTTAGTCCAAGATTTCTAGAATATCTGTAGTCAAAGGTATGTTTATAAACTATGTGATGTGTTTGTGTTGTATTTTTCACGTGCTTTATCTGACATTCACATTGTTTTTCCTTTGAGAAGAAACAGTAAGCCAAGAAGACATTAAGAATGTCTTCCAGAACTTCAGAATGCTGTCAGTGTTCACTCTTAACACAACTGTCCAGTTCAGCACAAACAATTCTGTATCGTTTGACAAATGTGTTTATAAATACTGATCTTTTTCTCAATTGATAACAGGATGTTGCGTTGTTGGACAGAGTGATTAAAGATGATGTTGAGTCTGGAAAAGTGCCCTTGTTGCTTGTGGCCAATGCGGGTAAGTGCTATGGACAAACAATAAGAAAAAACCTATGCTATTTCATGAATGTGTATGAATTTAGGCTATCAGGTAGTGACAGGACTAGGGGGAATGGGGCAAAGCTGGAAGTGGGCAGCTCAGGCTGGATGTGAGGAAGAAGTTCTTCCCCATGAGAGTGGTGAGACCCTGGAATGGGTTGCCCAGGGAGGTGGTTGAGGCCCCATCCCTGGTGGTTTTTAAGGCCAGGCTGGATGAGGCTCTGGGCAGCCTGATCTAGTGGGAGGTGTCCCTGCTCATGGCAGAGAGGTTGGAACTGGGTGATCCTTGTGGTCCCTTCCAACCCTGACAGATTCTGATCTGTTTTAGCAGAGTACTTTAGAACCCTAATGGCTCAATGATTGGACTTGATCTTAAAGATCTCTTCCAACCTAAAGGATTCTATGATTCTATAAGAAAAGAGAGCTGGTCTCTCTACTAGATGGCTAGCTGAAAGAGCAGGGGGAAGGGTAGGAAGAACTATCTCTCGCCCTTCCCTCTCTCCTGGGAGCACTTCTGGCCCTTCAGTCTCTCTGAAAACACACCAAAAAAAAGTGAAAACAACTCCCTCC
>NW_008615740.1:0-468 GCF_000691845.1 Merops nubicus | reverse complement strand
ATTTTCTGGCTGATAACGCTACTTATATTTAATAACTGTTCTGCTATTGCTGTCTCTGAAAGTCATTGTGACTCTTGAATAAGACAAGGCAAGTGATGCAATTACATAGTGATGGCATATTTAAGCTCTACTGATCCCAGGTTAGGCATAGACCTAGCTGTCTTAATTTGGACAGTACGTACATGCTTAACCTCAAGCATGTACTTAAATAACATGTAGAACCAAAATCTTGCAAAGTGATGCAAAAAGCTTTCAATGTATATATTCACCCTCTTTTCAAATAAGTAACTAACACTGGCCACTTTTTCTGTTTCTCATAGGCTCCTCCTGCACTGCATACAGGTTTGGTTTTGGTTTGGTTTTTTTCCCCAGCATCTTCCATGCTACAAATCTATCTCTTAGTTGCTATGCCTAGAGGATTCTCCCAAAACCCAAACACCCTTGAAACTGGGTGACCCTTGTGGTCCC